>NC_140917.1:4963883-5099006 GCF_045865225.1 Trachurus japonicus | reverse complement strand
ACACAGGACGCCGCTCTGGACACACTTCCTTTTTAAAATACTGAATGTTCTTTTTTTGTTTTGTTTTTGCAAAAACAGGTGCATAGGGTTTAGAAAACAAAGTCATTATCATCATCAGTAACCGTTTATAAAAAAAAAAAAGATTCTTCCTGCCGACGACAGCGAACACAGAAAAACTGCCGAGTCATGTTCCACCGGGACACGCCACCAAACACCACGTTAGAAAAACAACAGAGGACCATGACTGGACCCTACATTCAGCTCAGACTCCATCTGACTCCACGCCGCCGCGGCCGGGGGGGAGGGGGGAGGGAGGAGGGGAAAGGGGGCGGGGCCTCGCTAGCGTCCTCCTGACTTGCGTCCGGCCCAGGAACGGGAGCGGGAGCGGGAACGGGAGCGGGAGCGGGACGCGGACCGGGACCCGGCGGAGGGGGGGGAGGGGGAGTGCGTCGTCCGTCGCACCTCCTCCTCGGTGTAGTGGGAGGTCGACGGCGGGTTGGCGGCCGGTTCCCGTGGCGACGCCGACCTGGAGCGGGACCTGGATCTGCCTCGGGACTCTCTGCGAGGCCGCTGCCGGTACCTGAGGACGGAGACACGGGTCAACATGACAGGACAACGTATGAAGCTGGAGGCTGCTACAGTGTTGCATTATGGGTAGCTGTTTGAAGTCACTGAGTCAAAGACGGTTTATAAACCAAGACCGTCCATGAGGAGTCAGCTTCCTGTATGATGTCACTAGGCTTCTGCACGGCCACGCCCCTTTAGGGAGACCAGAGGCAGCCTGGAGTGTATTGACTCCAATGGGAAAACTGAACGTGAACACAGATTATGGTCGAGTCTTTCTCCCCACAGTCACTCAGTACGTTTACATGCAGAGCTTAATCGAGCTATGCTCAAAATTCGATTTTGGCGTCAAGTCGGACTTCTGTCCTTGTCTCAATTTACATGCAACTGAAAAAACCGAATAACTGACGGGGTCCGCCCCCTCATGCGCCGTCACCCGTTGCTTCAGCGGGTTAATGCGCCGCCTGTCCTGTTGACTTTTCTGTCACCTGGTAAAAAACTGAATATAAACAACTTATAAGCTTAATAATAAATTCTCAACTGCAGTTCCCGACCAGACGCACCAGTCTGGGCCGGATGCGCGCTGAGAATAGGATACGGGCTTCCTTTTTCCTCTCTCTCTCTCTCTCTCTCTCTTTTTAAATTTTTTAAATAAAACACTCTTGCTGGTCGCGCTGTGTGAAATGCATTGAATCGGCACTGATGTTGGGTTTTTTTCTTTACTTTGCCGGGTTCGGGCGGCTTCTCTGCTCCACTTTGTGCGGTTGTGGAGCATGCGCACATGCATTGTCCAGTTATACTCCGACTAAGGTGTATACATGACGGAGAAAATCGAATTCCAATCGCATTATCTGGGTGTCTTAATCGGAGTTCTCAACTCCGATTTCAGTCGGACTAAGGTGTTAACATGCACTTCAGTTGTCCAGTTATAGTCGGATTAAGGCAATAATTCGTTTTTTTCAAGTGTCATGTAAACGTACTGACTGACGTAAATTTTGGACTCATTTTTCACAAGCCACATCTCTTCTGAACAGTTTGACACGAAAACGGCAACTTTCAGACGGACACATCAGGAGAAAATCCACTTTGTTCAAGACCTGTCTCTGTCTCTGTGAACTCCCGTGAAAATGACTGTTAGTAGTGTAAATATTTAATGTTATCATAAGAATATATAAACATCTCACTTTCATCTACCTACAAATTGTATAAATCCACACACACGTTCACAGACGAGGTGGGGTGACGGTTGGCCACGCCCATTTAGAGAGACAGTGGCCCTCATTTATCAAACTTGCGCAGGATCTGGTGTAGATTCTGGTGTAAATATCAGTGTACGCCAAGTGTCACGTGTGATTTACTAAAAGTGTGTGCGCTGCTGATTTCGGCGTAGAACCGGCATGGTGTTGATAAATCCGGCGGCTGAAAACGAGCGTAATTTAAATGTCACGCCCCAATATATTCCTGCTTTAGAGGCGTCGCCCTCAATAAAATGAAATTAACTTTCTATCTCATAATTATGACTTTTTAATGTCATATTTTATATTCATCATGCTCTGTTCATGTTTTTATTTTTTCGTTTTTCTTGTTTGTTTTATTTACTTACGGAGTTGGGCTTACATGTTTATGATCTGAATCTTGCGCATAGAGACACTTTAGGAGTAGATGAGACTGTGATCCAGCAGCACTGTTTATTAAAATTGTTGCTGTGTGTGTGTGTGTCGTAGCTGTGCTAGTGTGCGCAATGGCACAGGCTGCACTTGTCAAGTGTGTCCCGATTGCTTTTAAATCTCCCCCCACACGCTTGGCCACTTAATCCATGCTTGCAAACAGGGTATAAAATTAACTTTTTGACCTAGGTCAAAAATTTTACCGGCCAAAATATGTTTTCACCGGCCACTGAACTGCATTGTATTATAGTTAGGCAGCTGCCTTAACAACACACACCTGCCTCCTAAACTAAATTGTTGCAATAAATATATTTAAAAAAAAATAGGTTTAGATTAGCTGATGGAATGACAACAGACATTACATAAAAAGGCTTTCAGAGGAAGATATAGTGATGTGAGTTTTGAAACTTAGCCTACATTTAATGTTGAATGTTGAATCACGGAGGATAACGGGACAACTCCGACATTCGAAACACAGTCAGTAGATCTCCTGTGTAGCTGTAAACTGTTTGTTTCACTGTTCAGCATTTATGATGACAATTATATAGTGAAGTTGGCATATTCCAGCTGCCGGCCAATGGCGAGTGACCTAATAATTTTACTCGCCAAATCATATTTTTACCCGCATTTGGCGAGTGGCGGGTGCTAATTTTAAACCCTGCTTGCACACTATGGCTGTGTTCGAAATCACCCCCTATCACGGATGTAGTGCACTATATAGTGTGTTCGCCATTTTGTAGTGTTGTTCGAATTCTCCGCGATTAATTTCATCCACTATGTAGTGGATGACAAAACACCCACAATGCACCGCGAAATTGAGTGAACAAGCGATGTACACTACTTTCTACTCCCGTATCCCACAATGCAATGCGGTCGTGTTTTGCCAGAGAAGAAGATGAAGCTAATTAGCATGTTAGCTACGATTTATTTAGGCAATTTACCAAAAAAACTCCTCAGACATATTTGCCTTCGCTCCGTTTGCCTCGCCCGAGTAGCAGGAGTTGGGCAGCAGCATCCGAACATTAACAGGCAGCATTAAATCAATCTAATTAAGAAACTGTAGTAGAATATGTAGTAAATACGATCTGACGAGCTAAGCTAATAGCCACAGAGCATAGCCACAGAGCCGCTAACGGCTCACGGTCGGGACACACAACAGTAGTTTACCAAACCAAACTTCCGATATTTCAACAGTTTATTGTCCGAGTAACACAACCACACATAATCACATCCTCAAATGTTCCCGCAAGTGTCTGGTTTTTCTTATTTTATTTTTTATGTGTCCGGTTTGTTTCATACGTCCATGGTTTGTTGACATGATTCTCGGCGCGTCTGCTTCCGTCACAGCAACACCTGGCGCATCTGCTGACGCAACCACGTCCAGAAAATTACCGTCTAGTGTCCGAATTCTCCTCCCGTCGTTCCCTACATCGTGTACATGATGTAGTCCACTATATCATATACATGATGTAGTGGATAGGGAGTGAGTGAGTGAGTGGATGATTTCGAACACAGCCTATATGTAAATATACGTTCCGCCGGCAAAACGTCACCAAAGTGTGTGCGTAACCAAGCGCACTGAGCCAAGTGTGGAGGAATGGGACAGCCCCTGTTTTGTGATCCTTTACGGCCATTTGAACTGCGCCATCTTGGATTTTAGTGGGAAACAGAAACAACTGGTGAGCGACCGACCAGCGAGCGTCAACGGGTCGTACCTGTCGTCCTCGCGGCTCCGGCTCCGCCCCCGTCCGTACACCCGTCCACGAGACCTGAGGACAAACAGGAAGTTACTTGGGTCTGAGGTCGTGCTGCTGCAGGTCAGAGGTCAAGAGAAGGTCACTCACTCTTGAGGACTCTGGGAGCGGCGGCGGCGGCGGTCGTACGACGGGCTGCGTGACCGGTATCTGTCGTTTCTGTCGTTCCTGTCGTTCCTGTCGTGTCTGTCGTAGCTGCGGCTGCGTGAGCGGCGGCGGCGTCCGTCCCGGTCGTAGTCGTCGTAGCGAGAGGAGGAGTGTCCCTCCGGAGAGCTGCGTTCCTTCGACTTCATCTGGTTCGGCGCTGAGGAGGAAGTGAAGGTTACAGCTCTCTGACCTTTGACCCCAGACTCTGCTCAGCTGCTCTGAGTCCAGATTAAATTGGCTCAAACACTGTTGTTTCATGCACTGATCAATTTTGAGATTTCGGGCTGTTTTTACTTCTTTGGTTTTTATTCATTTTACTTAATTTCATCTGTAAATTTCTCCTAAACTCACCAGGCGTTAGTCTGAGCCATGTCATGTCAGGTATCATTGTAAAGCTCTCTCTCTCTTGAACAATGATGTAATTTCCTTTGTATCAGCAACAAATCATAAAAGTACGATTGACAATAACAATCTATGTAATTTTACAGTCCAAGTCTTTAAAGGCCGTTTTCTCAGAAAGAGTTTTTCAGACTCAGACTCTGAGCTAGAAATCTCCACTTCAGCAGCACTTACAGACACCAAACCTTCCAGTTTGATCCCTTTCTATATCCTGAAGGTTTTTACAGAGTTGATATATCATTCACAGCCTCATTTATACAACATTTTATTACTAAAAAACATTAGATGTTTTAGGGCTGGTGACAGTATTTTCTCATTTACAGAGTGATAAAAAGAGATATCCAGAATCCCTTCTGACTCACTAATATGTCAACAAGATAAAACAAGAACTTTGAAAGAGGCTTCATCCATTGTTCAGATTTCTGTTCTGGAAATATATGCAAATTAGCGCATATTTAATTCGATTTGGCCTCATATTTACATATTTAAACATAGAAATTTGACAAAACTTGTAATACAAAAAATGTTTGTATTAGGGATGTCACAATTACTTGTTTTCACAAATAATCGTGGTATTATACGCCACAATTAATTAATCGTAAAGATTCTTAAATACCGTCACTTTCCAAAAAAGTCAGGTCAAAGGTAAGGTAAAGGTCAATTTACCCAACGAAACATGGTAGAAATTTAAATGTTAGCGTCTCATTTGTGATAAAATACAAACAATTAAAATAAACTTAAAACATTTGGTATAGATGACAATTAACGATTTGAATATTTAAAACACTTCCCCTGGAGGATTAATAATTGGTTACATATGAATAGTAGATAACTTAAAATATTTAGTGTAAAAATGTGTAATGTAATAAAATTTTGACTGTATTTGATTTTACACATTCATATGTTGTGATATTAATTAATGCATAATAATCATGATAATCGTAATACTGTGATTATTTATTTCTCTGACAGTAATCGTACAAAGAAAATCTATAATCGTGACATCCCTAGTTTGTCTAGTGTGTAAGTGATAAACTTGTGAAGTTTCAAGGTGACATTTGTTAGTTTCTGTATCTGTTGAGTTGAGTATTTAACATGTTTGAGGACTCGGAGGAACTCTAAACTCACTCTTGCGGTCTCCCTGGGCGAACTGGATCTCGATCTGGCGTCCGGAGACCCACTTCCTGTCCAGACTGTGGAGCGCGTCCTCTGCGTCGCGAACATCCTCAAACATGCTGAGTGGTTAAGGTTTTGACTGGTTGTGTTTGATAAAAGGCCACACACACACTTACACACACATACACACACTTACACACACATACATACTGTACATACGTCAATCAGTAATAAACAGGAACATGAATGAATGAATTAAACTCTCCATTAGCTCAGTGTTTAACTCAACAGAAGGACAGGGACACACACAGAGACGCTCAGCAGAGTAAAGATGAACAAAACACAAACACGTTCTTATTAAAGAGTTTGGCTCAGAACTAGAAAAGTCGTCTCTGGTGTCAGATTGTCGGCTCGGTCTTGTCTTGGGAGGATACAAAATAATTCAGACTTGTTACCTTTGCTTGACTTTGAACTTGATCTTGATCTTTACTCTCTTTAATCGACTCCCACAGAGACTTGTTGTTTCCTGCTTGACTCTTAAAACTCTTTTCTTTGCCACATTCTTTGCCGCCATTTCCAAGCTTTGTCTCCGTGCCCTTTTCCTCTTCATGCTTTACTTTCTCTGTTCAACCTTTTTCCCTTCAACCCTCTGATCCTGCAGGTTCTTTACAGCTACTCTATACAGGTCTTTGTTACTCTGTGTGTGGCCAGTTCCACAACTGGATGCTTTTACATTTTCTGAAGCAATAACAGAGAAATACGTGTGTTAGATATTCAATCAGTCAAAAACACATCATCAATCAATCACAACATCCTGTGCTGAAACAGAGGGTCAGTGCGTGGTCGTTAGCAGCAGAAAGGATATTGAATGTATGCAAATCCTCTTGGTCGACGCGTATAGAAGTCAAGTGGGATGTAGACATCTACTATCGGCCCATAGCGGCCAAACTCACGCCGCAAATCCTCAGGCCTGAACACCGTAAATACAGCAATGACTCCACTGACCATCAGGGGAAACTCTAGCTACATCATGAAACCAGTAACAGCTGGAACATCTGGACAGGCTAAAGGGACAGTTCACCTTTTAAAAACACAGTGACACCTGCTGTTCATCTTACCTGGAGAGAGATCCACCTGCCACACACAGTGAACTATCACTAACAGCACACAAATGTTATTTCAAATTAAAATAAATAGAGATGGCAGCTCTCAGGCTTCATTTTAAACTAGAGCTGCATCAATTAAACGCACAATAATCGATTATTAAATTAATTGTCAACTAAAACTTAGCAGCAACCCTTTAAAAAGCATTTCAAGTTTAAGATTTCATGACAGCAGAAACAACTTTAAGAAGGCTATTCTATTTTATTCTATTAGAGCCACAATCGGCTAATAATCGAACAATAATCAATTATTAAATTAATCATTAACTATTTTGATAATCTAATAATCAGTTTGAGTAGTTTTTAAATTAAAAAAAAGTCGAAATTCTCTGATTCCAGCTTCTTAAATGTGAATATTTCTGGTTTCTTTGTTCCTTTATGACAATAAACTGAGTCTCTCTTTGGTTTGTGGACAAAACAAGACATTTGAGGACGTCGTCTAAACACTGATTGATGTTTTTCAACATTTTTTTACATTTTATTGACCAAACAACTAATCGATTAACCGTTTACATGATTGACAGATTCATCGATAATGAAAATAATGGTTAGTTGCAGCTCTACTTTAAACCATCTCCTTGTTTTTGTTTTTTTTATCTCATAAAGAAATGAGAATCTTTTGTGTTGTTGTGTTTCTGGTGAACTGCCCCTTCATCAAATACAACATGCAATGAACTGTAAAAACCCACCAACAGGTTAAAGAGCGTCGCTCTGTTCACGTTACAGTCACATGATCGGATCTAAAACTAAAACCGTTCAGGTTATGTTACCACGATGATGGAGGAGAAAACTACAGCTCAACAGGTAACCTAACCATTGTTGTTATGAGTCAGACTAAACCCTGCAACATTTACTTTATATGTCCATGTAAAAGTTCATTAATATTAATGCAGCTAAGTAAAATTTAATTGCTGTAACTTATATTTTCAGATTTTAAAACGTGCACATCCACATGTTGTAACCCAGAGTTCAGACTGAAATCATCATATGTGACCGTTTTAAAATCCAGGCTGAAAAAATCTTCTCTAGTGCTTATGGATGAAAATAATAATAATAATAATTTTAACTTAAATCATTATTATGATCTTGTTTGGTGCTGTTCATCGTTTTAGCCTCTTGTTTCGTTTCTCTTTCCTGTTTGTCTTGTTTTTAATGCGTCTGAAATTTTCTATTTGTAGATTTTTTTTGTATTACTGATCGTTGTTTTTGTGAAAAAAAAAACACACATTGGGTTGCCTTTGTGCACATATCGTGTTATATAAATAAAGTGCTGCACTAATAGCAGTGTGTGTTTACTGTAGTTTCTACTGTGTTGACCTGAACATCCTCCTGCAGCTACACTAACATTACAGTCTTTACACTGTCGACAACCTGCATATTAAACTTCAGACCGAGTCAGCGCTGGTGAATAATAATGAAGGTGAGTAATGTAACGGTGCCTGAGGTAACGCATTACCAGCTACAAGTAAACTCCACCTGTTTTTAAATGTTTTTTTTCACTTTGTTTTGGTTTCAGTCTGAGCTAAGCTAAGCTAAGCTAAGCTAAGCTAAGCTAACTGTTAGCTCCTCCGGTACAAACAAGACGAGCACAGAAACTCTCTCAGGACAAACTATTAAATTATTATTTACTCTTGATAAAGACTCGGTTTACTCATTAATGCTGTTTCTGATCGGATATTTATGAAAGGAAATGTGAGATAAATGTAAAATGTTCCGGTTTAATCTAACCGGAGCAGGCTAACGGCTGCTAGGCTAGGCTAACGGAGCTAGCAGCCGTTAGTTAACGTTAGTTGCGGCTCAGAAGAACCGGGGGCTCCGGGTTCGGACCGGGTTCGGACTCACCGGGACTCGTCGGAGATGTTTCTGACGAACAGAGACGTGTTGGGAGGCCTCATGAGTCTGACTCAGAGTTTAAACTCAAGAGGAGAAAAGAAACGCGGCGCTGCTGCTGCTGCAGAGACGCAGTGTGGTGACTGAGCATGCGCAGACACGACGCGCCTTCTGCCGCCACTTCTGCTGCTTCTTTGTTTTTAGTTTTTATTTGGCCAGGAAAATAAATAATCAATGAAAAATGAAAATATTAGTTAGGCTAACCCTTTAACAACCCCACCAAGAAGAAACCAGTGAAAACAGAACAAATACCAGGGACAGTAGATTAATTCACATAAAATGCTAATTTATGAAGAAATAAACAACAAAAAATGTCTGGGGCATTGATTTTATTTTTTTATTTTTTTTATTTATCATCAAATAACATCACCAATTGAACAAGGAACAAAAAAACAAAGCGACAGACATTCCAAGACATGACAAAGGCAAATATTATCAAAAACATTTAAAGAACTAATATATAGTAGATAAATAATATAAGAAATATAGAGATGATAAAATAATAAGTAAATATTCATTCATTCATTCATTCATTTTCTATACCGCTTATCCTGCACTAGGGTCACGGGTGAGCTGGAGCCTATCCCAGCTGACTTTTGGGCGAGAGGCGGGGTACACCCTGGACAGGTCGCCAGTATATCGCAGGGCTAACACATGTAGACAGACAACCATTCACACTCTCATTCAGTAAGTAAATAAGATAAATATGTCTAATAAAAGAAATAAATTATAAAAAAAGACCTTAAAAAATGAAATTAAAGACATAGAACAAGTTATAAAGGCAGACAAGATTACTTAATATAATTTGAATAAAATTCAGTCGCTGATATACATTTTTTGTTTGATTCAACATGTAATACAGACTCAAAATAAATGTTTAATTCGACTGAAAATAATGGGAATGATGGGGTTGTATTAGACATTTTGGCTTTATGAATATGGAATTTACCTAGTAATATGAAAAGATTAATTATGTTAAATTTATTATTGTGAGAGGAGGAGCCGAAAATAATAATTTTCTCATCAAAGTGACACCAAACAGTGGTTTTAGCTAAAAGAAATTTTTCCAAATCTTTCCAAAAAGTGATACAAAATGGACACTTATAAAATAAATGAATGATACTTTCTTTATCATTTTTACAAAAGGTACAGCTGTCATCAATGTCAGAAAATGTCTGGGGCATTGAATACACTCTATTTCTTTCAGTATGCCACAAAACACCTCTGGTTTTTATTACAACCACGAAAAATTATTGCTTCGAACAAGGAAATATTGCGTTTCTAATTCTCCCATCTTTACTGTATCTAGAATTCTCACATTCAATACACTTCTGATTATATGTAACAGTGCAAAACATTCATTTTTGCATTCAAATGGGAAAATAAAATCCTGCAAAACAGTAGAAAAAAATGTTCATTTCTTGTTTTAATATCTGAACACGGTCTCGTCTGTGTTGGTGCACCAGCAGTCATGTTTTTTGGGACACAACAGTCACATTTCTGGTAGATTTTATAGCAAAAAAGGTCAATTTTACTTACATTAGTTTAATTTGCTACATTGACAAATCAACCATTTCGTTGAGCATGTTTTTAAAAAAAAAATTAGACATTTAATTTAGGTTTTTATATGATATCAAGTGACATAATTCTGTTCAGTAAGGACTCTAAAACACATATCAGAAAACCATCTGTACCTTTAAATTTTTTTTTTACTGAAAACAGTGAACATGTCGCAAATGATTTTTGTGTTTCAGATTTCCTGGTTGTAGGGGGTGTGAAGAAGAATACTATTTAAGAACAAAGTGCCCTCTGGTGGATTTCTTTAGCACAGTGTACCTCAACCAAGTGGTAGAGATAACCAGCACTCCTCTCACTGAGATAGTGACCCAAAATGAGCTCAAACAAATGGTTGAGCAGGCAGTTAATGGGTTTTAAATGAAAATTTTTACCAAAACAAAGTTTGTTTTTATTAATGCCTTTTGGTTTTCTGGTGCGTTGTTCCTGCAAAAAAATGTGTGAAGGTTGGTTTTGAGTCAGTCCTTTTTTTTTATGAATAGATTTGAATAGATTTCCTCCGTCCATATGAAAACACCTTCCTGTTGTTTATATCCCATAATCCTGGTCAATCATTAGTCTCTGTGTGATTGTGTAACCCTCAGCAGAGTCTCGTCTTTACGATTTAAATGATGTTATAGTGAAGCCTCAGGGCCTTACAGTGAGATACAGTGTGTATGACATGTTCAGGCCTTTAACAGGTTGTTCTCATGCTCCTGTGTCGAGTCTGTGCAGCGACGGAATAAAAACAAACACGTTCCATCTGAATGATTTAAATTTATTAATCTACATTAAACTTTATTAATCATTTCCTGCCGAGCTCTTTGCTTGAAGCCGAGGAGGAGTGAATCCGATCAGACTCGTTTACTCTTGCTGATGAAGGTCACATCTCCGGCCGTGATGGTCTGCAGCGGCGAGGAGACACAGAGAGACAACGTTACGTGAGAAACATCCTGACACTGACTCATCTTCATCTTCATCTTCATGTTCAAACATCTCAAACAGACACCAACCTCCACCATCTCGTCGCCCTGGATCTCTCTGACGGAGGTGAACTTCTCAGTCTGAGCGATCAGCTTCCCGGCCTCCTCTCTGACGGTGCACTGCTCACAAACACACACACAGGATGCTCCAGAAAAATGCCCCCACTACAGATTCTTTTGTTAATATTGTAAAACAACTACATGTACAAGAGCAAATGACTTACTCAGTCAGACTTCAAAAAGATCTAGGTGGAAAACGATGGCAGAAATGGCCAATGAGTGAGACTGTGTGCACGTACTCAGGGCCGTTGTATAGGGGAGAAAGGTGATGATAATTCTAGGGGCCCAGCGCCCAGTGGGGCCCATAAAAAACCCCAGTAGTCTAATCTTTGTATGACTGATTTATTCTGGTTAGACCCTGACTAATACTCATAGTACACTGTAAAAACTCAACATCTTTCCAAGAATATTTGTCTTATTTCTTGTCCAAATGTCTCATTTCTAGTCAAAACTAATCTCTTTCCACTTAAAATAAGACTCATTACCTAAAAATTAACTTGTTTTTAGATAATTTTCACTTAAATTCACAATAAATAGAAAAATCTGCCAGTGAAAGTAAGTTTTTTGTGCTTGTAATAAGGAAGAAAAACTTGCTCCACTATCAGATTTTTTCTACTTATTCCAAGTGTAAATATGCTTGAAAGAAGTAAAAAGTGTCTAAAAACAAGCTACTTTTAATATGATGTGTCTTATTTTAAGTAGAATGAGATTTGTTTTGACTAGAAATGACATTTTGACTAGAAATAAGACAAATATTCTTGCTAAGATACTTGAGTTTTTGCAGTGTAATGCTGCATTAGCATCAAAACAAAGAAGGCTAAATAAAAAACGATAATACATACGTAGTCTAAGAAAAAAAAAGGGAAAGTTAGGGGGAGGGGCCCACTTTAGTATTTTTTAAGGGGGCCCAGAATTCCTAGCAACGGCCCTGCACGTACTTGATATGATACTTTGCCTTTTGGATTTACTGATCACCCCTGGAATGTGAGTAATTGTTCAATGTTTTGTATTTGTCTTTTGTTTTTACCTTCCTGTATTAAAAGATGAAAATGATCTGTATAAATAGAGAGTTTCCCGTTTACCTTGAACTTCCTGCCGTCCACCGCCGTGATCTCAGACTCCTTCCCGATGCTGAAGGAGTGGACCTTGGTGCAGACCGGAGTCTTCATGGTGCAGGTGAAGTCCTTCCCGTTCTGCTCGATCACCAGCACCGGCTTCACTTCTTTACGCATCTTAACGATCATCTCAGGAGCTCCTTCAAATCACATTTAAGGATGTCACGATTATATAGATTTTCTTGGTACGATTATTGTCAGAAATATAAAACACGGTATTAACGATTATCACGATTATTTCACAACACTATGAATGTGTAAAATCAAATATACAGCAGTGAAAAAATAATATTATAACACTAATCTCTTAATATAGGACCAGCTATTAATCCCCCGGGGAAGTGTTTGAAATATTTAAGTCATTAATTGTCATCTATACCAAATGTTTAAGTTTATTTTAATCTTTTTTTTAAATTACAAATGACACACTAACATTTAAATTCCTACCAATTAAATGTTACGTTAGATAAATGGACCAGTATCTGTGCATTTTCCTTTACTTTGGCACCACATCTGCCGATATGGTTCCGACATAATCTTTTTTGTAAAGTGACGGTATTTAGGAATCTTTGCGATCAATTAATTGTGGCGTTGGTTTAATACTGCGATTAATTGTGAAAACAAGTAATCGTGACATCCCTAATCACATTCATTAAAGCAGATATCAGTGGAATGTTTTTGTTAATATAAGTCCTAAATAGTCCTATTTTCCGTCAGCAATCACTTACATGAAGTATTTCAGCCTAAACACGAGTCTCTCCGTCACTCTGCTCTGCTGTAACCCGAGGAGAAAATTTTCCTTGTGGGATACAAGTGTTATCCAATGAGGGGAGAGAACGGCATGAAGGGCTGTGTGTGCAGCCAAGGGATGCGCGTGAATGTGGTGACGTAGCACAAGGACCAATTGATGCCTGACAAGGGCGGGGGCTGCTAACTCATGGTGCGTTCAAGGAAACTCGTACTTTGTGTTTTTCCTTCCTGTGAAGTCATACCAGTTCGATCTGGTACGAGTTCACGGGTCGGAAGTTACGAGTGGCCGTTATAGGGAACTTTCACAGACAACAGGACGGTAAAAACACGAGCTACGGGTTACCTGGAACGCTACCAAGTCGTAGTTGTGACTTGAAGCTGTAACTTACGGTTTCAAAAGCCTGCCTTGAACACAGCATTAGCCGAAACGGCCGTGCCGATGATATCTGCTTTAATAATCAAAGTCCTTTTTTTTTTTTACTGTTCACAGACACAGACAGATAAACTCTGGAGACACGAGGACGTCCTCACCTACGACCTTCAGGAACTCGTCCAGGTTCTCCTCAGAATAAACCTTCCAGGTGCCGCTGAAGTCCATGATGATCCTGGTCCTGGTCCTGATCCTGATCCTGATCCTGATGCTGCTGCTGTTGCTGCCTCCAGCTGTTTGTTGTTCTTCTCTTCTCTCCACCTCTTGCTGGTTGGCAGCTCGGGGACTTCACTCTCCCTGTTATTTAGACTGAAGCTCCAATGAGACCCACAACAGACGCAACTTCCTGCTGCAGCTCAGTGTCAGGCTGTTGCGCTCGGGTCAAAACAACTTTTCATCCACCTGTTAGATGGAAACTAAAGTTGTCTCCATCTTTACCTGTGAGCTTCCTGTGCCTTCATCAACTCTTGTTAAAGCAGAAGTAAGCGATATTTTTGTGTTAATATAAGTCTTAAATAGTTATATCTTCCGACAGCAATCACTTACATAGAGTGTTTGGACCGAAACACGGGTCTGTCAGTCCCTCTGCTCTGCTCTGAGCCGAGGAGAAAACTTTTCTCGTATCCTACAAGTTTTATCCAATGAGGAGAGAGAACGGCATGAAGGGCTGTGTGTGCAGCCAAGGGATGCGCCTGAATGTGGTGACGTAGGGACGAGGACCAATAGATCCATGACGAGGGCGGGGGCTGCTAACTCCATCGGCTGACAAGAAGTTATGGTGCGTTCAAGGCAGCCCGTAACTCGTGTTTTTCCGACCTGTGAAGTCGTACCAGTTCGATCTGGTACGAGTTCACCGGTCAGAAGTTACGAGTGGCCGTTATAGTGACTTTCACATGTAAAACAGGTCGGAAAAACACGAGTGGGTTGCCTGGAACGCTACAAAGTCGTAATTTGTGACTTGAAGCTGTAATTTAAGGTTTCAAAAGCCTGCCTGGAACGCAGCATTAGCCAAAACGACCGGATCGCTTACTTCTGCTTTAACATTTCCATGTTTCCCACATTCTGTGTCATAAACTATAAACTGTTTTCTTGTCTGTAACAACATCTATGTCCCGTCTGTCCGTCCTGGGTGAGGGATCCCTCCTCTGTTGCTCACCCTGAGGTTTCTCCTGGTTTTCCCTGTTAAAAGGGTTTTCCATGGAGTTTTTCCTCAGTGGATGTGAGGGTCTAAGGACAGAGGATGTTGTTACGATGCCATGTGAAGCCCTTTGAGACAAACTGTTTGTAAAAACGGGCTATACAAATGAAATTGCCTTGCCTTGAGTCAGAATTAAAAACGTATTTTTAACTTTTAAAGCATCACAGAAAAAAGATTTCTAATGATATTTATCTCCAACACAACCTGACCTCTGAACTACCATTTCAGCTTTTAAGTCACTTCTTAAATCTTTTGGAGAAAGGCTTTTCAATAAATGTATATTTAATATTCAAAATACTAAATATAATTTGGTTTTATTGATTTAAGATGCTACTGTTCTCCTGTTTTTATTGTTTTATACAACTATAACTGCTGCCATATCACCGATTTATTTTATGAAAAGCACTTTGTAACATTGTTTTGAAACGTGCTATACATATAAAGTTATTATATTATTGTTGTTTTGTTCCATTTATCATAATCAAACACATCTGGAAGCACCACTGTCTCGTGGTCGTATCCCTCCGCCTCTCAGACTATAGTTCCAGTTAGTTACATCCTGTTTACTGAGTTGCTGTGTGAAGTCTTGAATTATTATTATTATGCTCTAAAACGTGACAAAGTTTTGTCTGATTGAAGGCGGGGCCTATTTGAGCTCCGCCTCTTTTTACTAATATTATTTACATCAGTCAGGAGTTTGGTGTCGTCATGACGACGTTGGAGAAGCTTCGACACTAATGCTGCCTTCATGTGCTATGGTACAGATGGTATTTTCCACTTGTGACCTGGTATTTACCAGTGCGTTGTGTTCATGTGCTTTCGTTGTTGTACAGAGAAAATAAAGATGGTGGACACACAGATTCAGACTTGTTACTTGGGTAAAACCATAGATATATACACGTGTGGCATCTACGTGTATATATCTATGGGGTAAAACAATCTTGGATTGCCTAGTTCATCTCTTACAGCAAGAAGATGAATTATCAAAACTCAAACGGTAAATATTAATATTCATGGAGATTTAGCTCTGGCTATTTGGCTAGCTTTTTAAAAGCGTTTTTTACTGTACATGCACGCATATGTACATAAAGTGAATAGCTGCTAACTGTTTTCTAAAGGCTTGCCTTGCTTACCATTAACAAATCTTGCGTTGCTCGCCGCCATGTTGAAAAGGTCAAAGGTTATTCTCATCTCGGCAGCTCGGGCATCAAAAAATTCTACAAGTTGCCCAGTGGAAAATACCACGAGAGAGGGTGTTCATGTGCACTTTTCACGTCGTCTTTTGGTATTTACCATAATTACCGTAGCACATGAAGGCACCATAACACCTGCTGCTGATGTCACTCAGGCCACGCCCACCTCTATGGAACAGATCAGATCACACCTGAGGGTCGACTGTAAGAAAACTTTATTTCTGACAGGAATTAAAGCTTTTTTCTTCTTTTCACAGATATTTATGGCGACGTCGCTTTTTTTTCTCTCCAAGATATAAAAATACTTCAATCAGCAAAATAAACCAACAAACAAACAAACAAACAACAAACACAAAGCAAAAACAGTTTAAGGCAAATCGTGCAGCTGAAGCTGAGGCAGTCGGAGCTGACAGGAAGTGCTATCACCATGGAAACGGTAGTGAAGCTGTTGGCAGTGTAACACTTTGGTTTCATGAGAGACGGGTCGGTACAGACGGGTCAGTACAGACGGAGCGGTGAGGTCGTCCCTGAGCTCATCACCAGTGTGAGGCTGCTTCACACTTGATGACATCATCATAAGGCCGATCAATGATCAATGATCAATAACACTGATACCAGTTAATAATCAATACTTCATCAATAACACTGATTAGTTTCAGATACACACACAGTTAAAGCTTCGGCTGTGCTACATGCTACACGCTAATGTCAGGATGCTAGCGCGCCGCGCTCACAATAACGATGTTAGCATGCTAAGGCTTATGCTAAGCTAACTGTGCATAGTAGTGTCATCTGTTAGCATGCTAACGCTATGCTATTTAGCACAGAAGCTAACGAGGCTGAATCACATTAAAACCAAAACATCTTCACTCAAACTACCGCTGTGAACCTGATGGTGGCGCTACGGACACGACCCGGGGGTGTCGCTACGGAGACACAGATTCAGTTTGTTCAGATTGTTGACGCAGCAGGATCTACTTTTCTTGGCGTAGGGATACTGCGTCACGTCTGTTCAAGAGAAAGTGCTCTATTTGTTTGTAGTTTTTGTTCGACTCGTTGCAGATCGGTGTGTTTATAAGACACGACGCGGCTCAGACACACACACACACTCACACACTCTCTGACACTCACACACACACACACACTCACACACAGGTTCATGCAGCTTTGGTAGTAACAAAATCAAAAACACAACATAAAATAAAAATAACAACAACAGTGAAAACACTGCAGGATTAATCTGAAGCTTCTCCACGACGACGAGGAAACTTCACTTTCAAGTTTTGAACCTTTGTGCTTCATGGCGACAGGAAGTAGCCCCGCCCCCGCCCCCGCCCCCTCTACTCCGGCCCCTCCCCCTCCTGGTTTGGCCCCGGGTCACTGAGGCAGCGTGACAGCTTCACCTGCTCCTGCTCCTGGTCGTCGGCGGCAACGCGCGGCGTGCTGCTGCTGCTGCTGCCGCTCTGATTGGATCGTCGCTGTGATTCGTTCAACAGGTTGGCGGCGTCGGAGGGGCGGGGCTGAGGCTGGGAGCTCCGCCCCCGGGGGCTGTCGCTGTCGCTGTCGTCATAGGTGTAAACCTGATGTTCTGGAAACAGAGAGAGAGAGAGAGAGAAGAGTCCCACAGTTTAAAGACTCCGGTACAAAGACATTAAAGGGATAGTTCAACATTTATTCAGATCCTCCTCTCACCATAGCCCCTATAGTCATAGCAGTAGGTTCATCACCTTTAATTACCGGTGCATGTTGTTTTTGTATTTTATTTATTTAACCAGGCGAGCAAATTAAGAATAAAATTCGTATTTTCAAGTGCAACCTGAAGGGGAAGGGGGAGGGAGATGGGCGGGGCAGAGACGTGAGCTGCTCAGTGAACACAGTGGAGGTGAACGGTGCAGCAGGTCCCCTGTCCCTCATCAAACTCATCAAATACACAATCCAACAACTCCACAACGCTCTGGTGGACAAGTTGTGACCTGCACATTCACCACGCTATGAGATAATCATGTAACATTTTGTAACATTACGACACATGAAGCAAATACTCTGAACTACTTTCTCTTCTGAAATCCCTCCGCCCAGCAGCCGTGTCTGGAATGAAGTTCCGGCTGCTTTTACCTCTAGATTTAGATTTAGATTAAGTTTATTTGTCCCCCCCATGGGGAAATTTGTCTTCACATTTGTCTAAAACAACTCTGTCTGGTAACGTTGTGTTATTATCTCATAGCGTGGTGAATGTGCAGGTCACAACTTGTCCACCAGAGCGTTGTGGAGTTGTTGGATTGTGTATTTGATGAGTTTGATGAGGGACAGGGGACCTGCTGCACCGTTCACCTCCATTGTGTTCACTGAGCAGCTCACATCTCTGCCCCGCCGATCTCAAAACAACATGCACCGATAATTAAAGGTGATGAACCTGCTGCTACTATGACTATAGGGGTTATGGTGAGAGGAGGATCTGACTAAATGTTGAACTGTCCCTTTAACATCTGTTTATTGATCAGAGGTCATGTGACTCTCACCTGGCTCGAAGGCCACCTTCCTCACAGGTGGCGTCTCCTGACGGTTCGCTGGGACGGTGAGGTAGTGACTCATCTGTGGGTGAGAGACGACAGTGAGCGGAAAGTGGGCGGAGCTTCAACTCACACTCTATTTCATTTCATTTTTGATTTATTTCATTCATGGTATGTAGCTACATTCTCACATAGTTGCACATATACATAATGTACACATTTTCACCATGAATGAAAAAGAGCAGGATGAAGAAAAAACTTATAGTACCTGCCCCTCTCTGTTGTTACAAATTTCATTGGCTTACTTCAACACCAGTATTGTTATCCGTTTCAAAATATTAAAGATGATGAAACATATTAACGGTAAACACCACTCATCTATCTATCTTTTTCTTTTTTTCCCTTCTTTTTCTCTTTCTCCTTCTTCTTTTTTGTAGATACTTATCTTTTCTTTTTTAAACATTTTCTTAAACTGAGACATACTTGTACAGCTTTTCAATTCCTTGCTTTGTGAATGCCATAGTTTTACACCTGCAACAGAAATACACATTTGTTTTAAGCGTAACCTTGCAAATGTCTGTTTAAAATTAAGCTTCAGTCTGTTGTCCCCTTCCTCCAATTTAAACAAGCTTTGTAAATGTTCTGGTAATGATCTGTTCTTTGCTTTAAACATTATTTTTAGGGTCTGTAATTCTATTATATCGGCCATTTTCAACAAACCTGCAGAAATAAACAATCTATTTGAAGGATCTCTATTACCTGCCTTGTGGATAACTCTTACTGCTCTATTAAAGCTCTGCCCACTCTGCAGGGAATGAGGTCTGATCAGGAGCGAACAGCCACTGATCACTGTGATCGATCACTCAGGTCACAGGTGAAGTGTCTTGTTGCCGTGGAGACTCACCCTCCGCTCCATCTCCACCCTCTGCCTCCTGAAGCGGACCTCGCTCACGTTGTCCTCCAGCGGGTCGATCATCAGGTCGTGTCGGCTGTAGGAGCGCAGCTGAGCACAAACACACACACCAGCGTCACTAACACACACATTTTACACATTTAAAAAGGTATAGTACGTAGGAATTCCCCCCATCTAGCGGTGCGGTTGCATATCAGAACGTATTCTTGATGTTGCATTCACGTGAAATTGGGCAGACGTCAGACAGACAACAGACGCTGCATGTAACAGGATAAACAAGCGTCTATGTAAACAAGTGGTCCGCCAGCACGAGGCAAAACAATACAGGCCTGACAATATGTTGTCATGGTGATGTGGTATTGTTTTAGTAAAATGACATCCGGTTGGTTTGCCGACGGCCGTCTGCCTGACTGCACCTGAATGCAACACCAGTGCCTCCGTCCTTCCTCACACTACACAGTGGTGACAGTTTTAACAGGCCGAGCCCACAGCTCCGCTCAGTTTCCGTGGTTACCTACGGTCACGCTGCCACTCGACGTAAAAAAAATGGCGATGCAACATGGCCGCCTCGGTTCGGTGCGTCGCCCACTTATGTATTTGTAACGACTTGTAACAACTCATTCTAAGGTACGAGAAAGCTTTCATTTGTATGCAGCTGTGATTCCACTTCAGTGAAATACGGATTTATGAAAGAAGTATTAGATTATTGCTAATAAAAAGCCAAATAAGTTACACACTGGAGCTTTCAACAAACACACCGTATGACCCCGCCCCTTTATGGCCCCGCCCCCTCACCCGCTGCCTGGTGTTCTGCAGGTTGGCCCTCAGCAGCTTCCTGATCTCCTGCTCCCGTTTCTTGGAGATGGTGGGCATGGCTCTCTGTGTGGGCGGAGCTCTGGGCTGCACGTTCCTGCAGAGACACCACACGTTATTGATCCTCTGATCAGCTGATCGGCTTCAGTCTCAGTGGTTCAACGTCTCATCAACTGTTCAGTCTGTTAAAGATCAGACTTTAGGCTCTAAGTTTTATTTTAGAACCAGTCCAGGGTCCAGTTGTTCAGAGGTAATCTGATCAGATTCTGGATCATTGATCGGATCAAATCTTGTTTCAAAACTAAAACCAGATCAGATCACGTGATCCAGTCTCTGTTTTAATCTGGATCAAACCCTCAGTTTGTGTTGATCAGAACTTTTTTGTCAGATCAGGAAAACTTTGATCCAGAACATCAGGATTATTCTGATCCAGCAGTTTGGTGGATTCAGGAACAAAATGTGATTTAAATTAAAGGACAATTCCGAAGTAAATAGACTTCTGGGTGCATGTTTGAGTCGCCATCTGACGCTGTCTGTGGCTTTGAGGGATGTAAACAGCCTAAGCAGCAGAACTTCAATCCGCTCCCAGTCATCGCTGCCGTGGCGATGCGGGGACAGACACAACTACCGCAAAACAGGAGCAATTAAACTGAACATCTTCAGATTCCTTCTTTTAGACCTAAAATGTTAGGAAAATACAACCTCGAGTTGAATTTGCCCGGAATTGTCCTTTAAATTCAAATTCAATCTGGTCAAATTAACAACATTTACAATGTAGAATATAAACATTTATTTGTTATATTTTGTACCTGATTTTTAAACCATCACGGTGATAAAGTAACTAAAGTAAACTTTTGATTATTCCACAAATTAAGAACTTTTCCCAACTACGGGATAAATGAAATTTGAAAAAATATGGAAAAATATTCACAATGTATTTGACTAATGTACTGTCAAATCAAATCAGACTGATCCAACTGAGCTCTGAACAACTGGGATAAAAGTAAAGATGGATTATTGATTATTGATCCTAGATGGAAAAACAAGGGATTTAAAAATCCAGATCATTTTGTTCCCGTTAACGTGGACGGCGTGGACTCACTGCACGGAGACGAGGGCGGGCAGCTTGGCGGCGCTCCCGCTCTCCACCAGCATCATGGCCTGTTTCATCTCCATCTTGTTGTAGAAGGAGATGAGCTGCGGCTCCGTGGAGCGCTCGCCGGCGATCAGCCACCGCTTCACGTACGCCTTGTTGAAGCGGTTCAGCCTGGACAGGAAGTTCAACACAGAGCAGACAATGACCGTCAGACTCAGCCCCGCCCACCTCCATCATCATCATCATCATCATCAGTAGCTATGTTTCCATGGACACAAATATTGAGAATAGGGATGTCACGGTTATACATTTTCTTGACTCGATTATTGTCAGAGAAATAATCACGGTATTACGATTATCACAATTATTGTGCATTAATTAAAGCAGATAACAGCGGCACGGCCGTTTCGGCTAATGCTGTGTTCAAGGCAGGCTTTTGAAACCGTAAGTTACAGCTTCAAGTCACAACTACGACTTGGTAGCGTTCCAGGTAACCCGTAGCTCGTGTTTTTACCGTCCTGTTGTCTGTGAAAGTTCCCTATAACGGCCACTCGTAACTTCCGACCCGTGAACTCGTACCAGATCGAACTGGTATGACTTCACAGGAAGGAAAAACACAAAGTACGAGTTTCCTTGAACGCACCATGAGTTAGCAGCCCCCGCCCTTGTCAGGCATCAATTGGTCCTCGTGCTACGTCACCACATTCACGCGCATCCCTTGGCTGCACACACAGCCCTTCATGCCGTTCTCTCCCCTCATTGGATAACACTTGTATCCCACAAGGAAAATTTTCTCCTCGGGTTACAGCAGAGCAGAGTGACGGAGAGACTCGTGTTTAGGCTGAAATACTTCATGTAAGTGATTGCTGACGGAAAATAGGACTATTTAGGACTTATATTAACAAAAACATTCCACTGATATCTGCTTTAATTTCACAACACTATGAATGTGTAAAATCAAATACATTACTCATATGTTTACACAAAATATTTCAAGTATCTATTAATATAGGAACAATTATTAATCCCCCAGAGGAAATGTTTGAAATATTCAGGTCATAAATTGTCATCTATACCAAATGTTTAAGTTTTTTGTTTGACACTCAACATTTAAATTCCTACCAATTCAATGTTACGTTAAATGGACCAGTATCTGAGCATTCACCTTTACTTTGCCGCACATCTGCCGATACGGTTCCAACATCATCTTTTTTGGAGAATAACGGTATTTAGGAATCTTTACGATTAATTAATTGTGGCGTTTAATACCGCGATTAATTGTGAAAACAAGTAATTGTGACATCCCTAATTGAGAATAAAGGGCTGATCAGAATAAAAATGCATCACGTGGTAGATTCTAAACAGTTCATCATGTTCATCCATCGCAGGAAAAAATCATGGATGTTTATGTGCATGTTTACACGTCATGATCAGATTGTTGGATTTTGTGCCCAAATTAACCGTGGATTCAAATTTTCTAAAAGTTTTCCAAAGTTTTTAATCTGATTAAGACGTTTTTTTGTGCGTGTGAACGTAGCTGCGTCTCCTCTGGGACCTACTTGTCCTTCCAGTGATGGTGTCCATAGTGACCACAGATGCCTTCGATCCCCGTGAGCAGATGATCCAGGAACTGGAGAGAAAAACTGCAGCTGATGTCATCACATTAATTAATATGTGTGTGTGTGTGTGTGTCTTTTTTCTTTTCTTTTAACCTTTATTTAACCAGATAAAGCTTATTGAGATGTAGAATCTCTTTTTCAAAAGATTCTACACCTCAATAAACTTTAGTCTGTGTGTTGTTGTCGTTGTTGATGGTTAGTAAAAAGGTGGAGACGTCACCTGAGTGTGGATCTCCTCGTTAATCGATCCTTTACTCTCCTTCTTCTTCTTCACGGCCAGAAGCTCCACCAGAGGCCTGATGGTCATCCCCTGAACACACACACACACACACACACACACACACACACACACACACACACACACATAGAAGCAGTTTTAATGCAGGTCAGTGCAGTTCCTCCTCATCTCCACCAGAGGTCAGTAAACACATCATGTTCTCACAGTGAGCAGATTTGTGTCTCATTTCTGTATAAAAATAAAAAATTAATCATTTCTTATAGATCAATAAGTGTTTTTATGTTTGAAATTTTATGATTGATATTATATCTTTTCTATTTTGGATGAAGAATTTAGTTGTAACACTGAAGTTTCCTTTTTTTTTAAATGTTTTTTTGAGCTGTAAAAACAAATATAATCTTTTATTCCCTAAAACATTTCATCCTGAGATGTTTTATGATTTTTATTCTGACACTGACACATCGCTGCTTCTTTAACCCTCCCGCTGTCCTCCTGGGTCAAGGAAGAAAGGAAGGAAGGAAGGACGAAAGGAAAGAACTAAGTAAGTAAGGAAGGACAAAGGGAACGATGGGAGAAAAGAAGGAAGGGGAAAAAGGAAGGAAAGATAGATGGAGGGAGGGAACAGATTGGGTCAAAAAGGAAGGAAAAATTAAGGACAAAGGGAAGGAAGGAAGGAAGGAAGGAAGGGAAAAAGGATTGTGGAAAGAAGGAAGGGAAAAGGAAGGAAAGAAAGATGGAGGGAGGGAACAGATTTGTTCAAGGAAGGAAGAAGGGAAAAGGGAAGGAAAGGAAAGGAAAGAAACATGGAGGGATAGGGAACAGATGAGGTCAATTGGATCAAAAGGGAAGGAAGGAAGGAAGGGAAAAAGGATTGTGGAAAGAAGGAAGAGAGAAAGGAAGGAAAGAAGGAAGGATGGAGGAAGGGAACAGATTGAGTCTATCTGACCCAGAAGGACGACATGAGGGTTAAACTGTGATGAACTGAACTCATGAAGCTCATGTTGCTCATACGAGGCGTTCGCTGTCACCTGCACGAACACGGTGAAGAAGACGACGGTGATGATGGCCGTGAGGAACAAGTCCTTCATCTCGTTCTTGGTGAGCAGGAAGCCGAGGGAGAAGGCGATGGCGCCTCGCAGGCCGCCGTAGGCCACGATGAACTGGTCCTTCTTCGTCAGCTTCACGATACGGAACTTATTGATGATGAAGGTGAGGCCGATGACGCCTGATGACGGGAGACGAGGGGTTAAAACTTGAATGTTCAGGTTATAAATATAAATATATTCATATATGTATAGTTTAACGTTATATTATAGTTTTTTATTTCCTCATTTGAACTACTGTAACATGGTCTGGGCAGCTACATCTCCTACACATCTCAAGAAATGATGTACTATTCAGAAGAGATTCATAAGATTCATCTCACATTCAAATAGATATGCTCCGTCAGCACCACTATTCACTAAGTATTCTCTCTTACCAATTCACAAATTGAATAACTATCAGATTGGTTTGTTTATTCACAAGTTTATTTACAGGAACCAAGATCTCCCTGTCACTTTTCAAAATTTCTTTACCTTCACTTATAATGTACATTCTCACCGCACTAGACACAGTAATAATCTTACTCTATATTTACCCTTCACCCGCACATCACACCATCAGTTTAATACTTAGACTTATAGAGGTCCTATGTTTTGGAATGGACTATACCTCCTTCATTAAGATCCATTTATTCTTATTCACTTTTTAAAAAGCAGTTAAAAATACATCTCAACTTCTCTTGAATTTCCCGCTCTTTCCTGTCTCTCTTTCGCTCTCTCCATGTCCCACATCCTTACTTTGTCTTTAATTTTTTTGGTATCTTATCTCTATTGTCTCTATTTGTTACCGAATCACTTTGCACTTTATCTCTTTATTTTTTTTCTCATTTTTGTTCATTTTGCTCATATAACATTGATTATGTATGCACTTTATCTCTGTCTCTTTGTCTTGCTGTAATTTGTTATAGGGGTGGAACTTATGTACAAGCCAACCGGCTTCGTTCCCTCCTTGCACCATTGAAATTTGTGCGCTAAATAAATAAACTCTAAACTCATATAAAAACATCCGTGACTTCCCGAGGTCGTTCCCGCTCACCGAGCACCCTGGACACCAGACAGATGATGACGGTGAAGACGACGAAGGTCCAGTTCCAGGCGTGAGGACCGGCCACCGTGGAGACGCCGAGGAAGATGAAGATGAGCGTCTCGCTCACGCTGCTCCACATCTTCAGGAAGTACTTGATGGTGGTGTAGGACTTGTGGGAGATGTTGGCCTCCACGTACGGACGCATCATCACGCCGCACGCAATCAACCTGACAGGAAGGAAGAGACAGGGAAGGAAGTGAAAGGAAAGAAGTGACAGGGAAGGAAGTGAAAGGAAAGAAGTGACAGGGAAGGAAGTGAAAGGAAAGAAGTGACAGGGAAGGAAGTGAAAGGAAAGAAGTGAAAGGAAAGAAGTGACAGGGAAGGAAGTGAAAGGAAAGGAAGTGAAAGGAAAGAAGTGAAAGGAAAGAAGTGACAGGAAAGGAAGTGAAAGGAAAGAAGTGACAGGAAAGAAAATGAAAGGAAAGAAGTGAACGAAAGGAAGTGAAAGGAAAGAAGTGACAGGAAAGAAAATGAAAGGAAAGAAGTGACAAGGAAGTGAAAGGAAAGAAGTGACAGGGAAGAAATAACAGGAAAGAAGTGAAAGGAAATGACAGGAAAGAAGTGATGAGAAAGAAGTGACAGGGAAGAAAGTGAAAGGAAAGAAGTGATGGGGAAGAAATTATGGGAAAGAAGTGACGGGAAAGAAATGACAGGAAAGAAGTGACGGGAAGTGACAAGAAAGAAATGACAGGAAGGAAGTGACGGGAAAGAAGTGAAAGGAAAGAAGTGACAGGGAAGAAATGAAAGGAAATGAGAGGAAAGAAGTGACGAGAAAGAAGTGACAGGAAAGAAGTGACGGGAAAGAAGTGAAAGGAAAGAAGTGATTCTGAGAATTTAAAGTAACACACAGACAGGAAGCAGCAGCATCAAGGTGAGACAGGCCACGCCCACTTACGACATGATTCCCGACAGGTGGAAGACCTCGGCCGACAGGTACGCCATGTAGCTGTAGAGGAAGACGAAGAGCGGCTCGATGACGCGGGTGTGCGAGGTGAAGCGGGAGGTGAAGGCGCCCAGGAGGCCGTAGATGGCGCCCACCAGGATGCCGCCCAGGGACACCACAAAGAAACAGACCACGCCCAGGAAGGCGTCGCCCACGGTTACCGTCCCCGCGTGGGAAAACTCCTCAAACAGGTGGTAGAGCACCTGCACAGAGGGAGGAGGAGGAGGAGGAGCAGGAGGAGGAGGAGGAGGAGGAGGAGGAGGAGGAGGAGGAGGGGGCAGATGTTGCATGTTATGATACCGTAAATTCCGGACTATTAAGCGCACCTGAATATAAGCCGCACCAGCTAAATTTTAAAATAAAGTAGATTTTGTACATATATAGGCCGCACCTGAATATAAGCCGCAGGTTTTTCGTGTTGTAACATGAGATATTTACACAGAAAGACAGTAGGCTACACAGAAGAATATGTGTGGAACTATGCAAGTCCTCTCGCTTTTCCGCTGTTTTGGTTACGCTCCTCTCAGCCATGTGCATTTGTTGACAACAAAGCCGTCGAAAAATCAATAAATGGAGCGGTGGAAAACGTTACATAACATACGTTGTTACAGCGTGTGTGTGTTTGTGTAGTCTTAACCGTCATGAACAAAAGATTATGGGTTATGGAGCGCGTTTGTGTCACGGTGCAGCAGAGACGAGAGCTGGGACACGGGGCAGCGACCAGGTGCTGTAGTGATGTTGCAAAGTTGGTTTTCAGCCGTGAGACGCCAGGTGAAGACAGAGAGCCTCCGTTCTCACTCGTAACAAGTCATGTAAGGCAAGGCAAGGCAAGGCAATTTTATTTGTATAGCCCGTTTTTACAAACAGTTTGTCTCAAAGGGCTTTACATGGCATCGTAACAACATCCTCTGTCCTTAGACCCTCACATCCACTGAGGACTGTAGCGAGTTAAACCATCACAATTACTCCGGAGGCACCAACACGGCATCAACACAGCACCAACAGACAGTAACATGCCTGGTTAGAAAATAAAACACTGCACCAACACTCAAAACTAGTGTCTTCTTCGGCGCATAATATTTCCCCACATGTCTGTCTCACTTGTGCTTCCTGCTAGAGCGCCCCCCGGAGGCCGTTAGCCAGTAAAAATCTATAAATTAGCCGCATCGTTGTACAGGCCACAGGGTTCAAAAAGCATGAGAAAAAAGTAGCGGCTTATAGTCCGGAAATTACGGTATTTAATATCACAGTTCAGTTATTCTGATTCTGTCTGATGACATCAGAGGGGGCGTGGCCACAGCTTGTGTAACATTTGCTTTGTTTACTTTTTAAAGCTATAGTGCTTTAGTTAAAAGTTATTGGTGTTATTGATGATCAGACTGATCGCTGCTGCTTCTCAGGTCAGAACTCATCTTTAGTTCAAAACAGAAACAAACAGCGACGGGAACAGAAGCCGAGAGGAGAAACATCTGGAGTGATGTCGTCAGCTCGAAGCCTCTGATTGGTCCAGAGACAATAACAGTTCCCAGGCCTGAGGGGACGTGAACCCCCTCAGGGAGTTCTGGTTCTGACCCGGGTCCTCGAGACTGGGAGACCTCTGGGGGGGGCAGGGGGGGGCTGCAGCCTGAGAGTTTCTGTGCTTTTCCTAATGGACTCCTCAGTGAAGCATTGCACAGAACCAGAACCAGAACCAGAATCTGAACCGGACCCAGAACCAGAACCTGAACCAGTATCTTAGCCTGACCCAGAACCAAAGAGAGAGAGAGAGAAAAGATGAACGTAACATGGGACGAAAGTAACAAAGCGATTTTCTCCGAGCAGATAGGCCTATGTCTAACTTTGTCAGCATGTACATCATGTATAACCTAACAGAAAAAAATCTTGAGGTTACGTCTGACTTTGACCGAGTTACATTCAAGAACCAGCTGTTTTCAATGACTGAAAGTGAATTCACTCTGTGATTTATTTCGATCGATCAGCTGTGTTTACCGTTTCAGGTGTCATAGATGGTTTCAGTATAGAGTAGAGTTTTTCAGTATAGAAGCAGCTAGGATTAAGTGTCGGGAGTCACTGTGGGGACGAAGGAAACAGCTGTAAAGTTAACCTCGTCCCTCTCTTTTATACAGTCTATGGTCCCTCTGCACATTAATGAGCCTGTCTGTCACCGTGCCGCACCGCGGTTACCGTGATGTGTTAACGTTACAGGATTAATTAAAACACACAACGTAAACAATGCGACCGTATACATGTGTAAATACTACAGGAGGAGGCCAGTGAACCAGTGGATCTCGGTGGTCCAGTCACGGAGGTAAACGTTAGTTAGCTGGTAGCTAGCGCTAAACGTTACCTCATATAACGTCTCTATGTAACTTATAACTGAGTGTGTGTGTGTGTGTGTGTGTGTGTGCGTGCGTGCTTTGGGGGGACAGCAATGAAGAACATGCATTGCTGTATACGTTGGCAGCAGGAGTTGGACACGGAAGTGACTCGTGACGTCACACTAGCCATTCCCTTAGCTTCAGGCGTCGCCGCTCTAAGCCCCACCCCTCTAAGCCCCGCCCCCTATAGGCCCCGCCCCCTCCCTCCCTCCACCTGCACTCACCACGGTGACGGCGTCGTTGAGCAGCGACTCCCCGAACACGAGGATGTGCACCAGCTCGTTGATGTGGATCTCCTCGAACACGGCGAGCACGGCCACGGGGTCGACGGCGGAGATGATGGTCCCGAACAGCAGGCAGGACAGCAGGTCCACGCCGCCCAGCTCCGCGCCCTCGATCCGACACACGGCGAACATCAGCCCGCCCACGAAGAAGGCGTTCCACAGCGTGCCGATCACGGCGAACACCAGGATGCTGCCCATGTTCTCGGTGAAGGGGCGGATGGGCAGGAAGTAGCCGGCGTCCAGGATGATGGGCGGCAGCAGGTAGAGGAAGAACAGCTCCGAGTCCAGGACCGGCGCCTCCTCGCCGATCGCCTTGATGATCCCGCCCACCAGCAGCCCCACCACGATCAGCAGGCAGCTCTCCGGGACCACGTGGGAAACCCGCGGGATGATGTGGAAACCTGCAGGAAGACCATCGCCAGGACTCATTAACCTGCTCCATCACAGTTTTTCTCAGTCGCTTTGGTGCTATTCTCAGATCAGAATGAAAGTTCTCATAACTATTAGTTCAACCTCCACAACATGTAGTCATTTGTTCACATCATAGCAGCAGTTTCTCCTTCCTCTGAACAAATTGCAAATGTTTTTGGACATGTATCAGTTGCTCTCATACAATTCTCTGCTGTTTTACAACATTATCATTTGTTTATGTCATGTCAGTCAAAATGAACTATACTTTTGAACGCTGAATAGTCTTTCCCTATAAAACTAATAGTCCTCATTTCATTGCTTGAGTCATTACATACAAAATTGTTGAACTAGTTTTCAAAATCTGTCAAACTAATTTTAAATGTTGGGAGAAGCACTGTGAATTCAATTATTCAAACATTTACAGTAGGGCTGGGACGATATGCTTTTCTCCCGATTTGATTCATCTACGATTTTTTGGATGGCGATTCGATCTAAATTGCGATTCTACGATATTGCCGATTCTCTCGAGTTTTAGTCTGTATTTTTAACATTTATCTGCACACAAACACTGTAGGAGCCTATAAATTGTAATACTGTCAATTATCATTCTGCCTCTGTTCATATAAAATTGATGTTTTGTCATTGATAGAATGTTTGAATAAAGTTTTTAAGTTGTGTGTTTGTTCAGTGAAACATGATCAAATAAATGTTGATAGGGCCACGGGGGCCGCTGCCGGGGTTACCATACCTGTCAACGCGGCGCGGCTTGTTGCTACCGCTAATGCTACGGTTCATTTCTGCGTGTTTCCGACTTGTCAGAACAAAATGAGCAGCTGGATGAAGTTCAGCTTCCACAGGCTTCCTCTCCTCAACCTGTGGTGTGTCCCAAATCGCGCACTTGTGCACTTACACTTAATATTTTGAGTGCATAAGTGCGTTCACACTGAGCAGTGCGCGAAAATGTAGTGCGCTATCCGCACTCAATTGGCGCACTCAAACGGCCAGAAAATTGAGTGTGGATCGATGGACACTTTCCACACTTAACGGCCGCCATCTTGGTGACGTAGCGGAAGCACGTCACTACTTTTCAAACGGCAGCGGTTGCTTTGAGCAGCGACGGAGCTGACACCGGCGTAAATGTCTTTAAAGCAGAACTATGCAGGATTTGGGCTGTAATTATTGTGGCTCAGAGTCACTGTGATGGTTGAGTGACCTGTTATGAAGTGAATGGGGTCTAGGCCAATGCGCTCACCCCCCCCACTGGCTGAAAACCGCACTTGCAAGATCAGTCGTCCGTCTCGGTGTTACAAATCTCGTCAATGGATAGAAGTATCGCGAGAAACTGCCTTACGGCAGTACGAGATAAGAACACATATGACGTCATGCATGTCACGAATCGTGATTGGTTTGAGTTCGGAAAGTCGGAGGAAACCATGGAAACATGAAATGTTTACTGATGAAGTTCAGCTTGTGGCTAACAGGGAGCTAATGCTAACACAGATACACACACCATGGGTCTTTTATAAGATAATGTAATAGCCTACATCATGACACACACACACAAACCTTCGCGTTTTGGAACCTTTATTCCTGTGTGTGTATGTCTGTGTCTTTGTGCCTGTGTGTGGCTGTATTAGCGTTAGCGCCGTGTTAGCGTTAGCTCCGTGTTAGCATAGCGTTAGCTCGGTGTTAGCGTTAGCTCCGTGTTAGCATTAGCTCCGTGTTAGCGTTAGCTCGGTGTTAGCAGGGCTTAGCCAACAGCAGTAAACACAAGCACGTGTAGGGGGGGTGGAGGAGGTGGCGGCGGCGAGTTTTTTTTTTTTTTTTTTTACGACAGTGACATGTGCCTACCAGAACTGTGGGGGAGCTCCGGAGAGGGAAAAAAAGAGAAACCAACGAAGGAGCGAGCTATTTCCGGCCGACCTGCATAGTTCTGCTTTAAAAAACACTAATAACAGCACAACAACAACACTAACACAATAAAACACAACTTAATAGCTCGTTTTGATCGGCAAAAAGCGCTGTCAAGTGTCGGCGATAGGGCTCCAACGGCCGGTTGCTATGGTTGCAATCAGAATTTAAAAAATAGAAGAAGCAGCTGTCGAGTCATTTCCGGTAAGTGTGCAGCAGCAGTGTTTGATTTGAGACGGTACTAACCTGTCGAAATTTGTGCACTGCACAAGGCAGTGTACTGTAAAGCAGTGCACTAAGAGAAGTGTGCGATTTGAGACAGCACTGGACTCACTAAAGCTCTGGCTAGTTGAGCTAAAAAATTGACCCGAATGCCGAAGTGGAATGATTATTATCAGAATGAGCCAGGCAGCGCTCAGAGATGACATCATCCAGGTCAGAGGTCAGAGGTCAACCTACAGACCCCGGATGTTGATAACAGCTAACCCCGGACTCAGAGGGGAATAGCACTAGCCTATCAGAACTAAATATTGGTGAAATGAAGGAGTTTCTCTGCAGATAATGTGTTATTTAGAGGCTGCATTCTGCTGCCCTGTAGACTCCATTATACGGATATACGCGGCTCTCGGCTGGATGTCCCCCACAGGGTTTGTAGTCGTATGGAGCAACTTGTTAGCAACCGCCTTTTTGACCACACGTCAAAGCTTCAACATTCACCAGTAGGGTATTTACTGACCTGGTTTATGTCCTACAACTAAACCTGAAACTCTCTGAAGCTTTTGTTCACCACAGACCTGATCTGAGGGGTTTCACCAGAACCACATTCAGAAAACATACTGACTCTTTGACCAGGGAACAGGAAGTGATGAAAGCACTGACGGAGTTCAGGTTTACTGGAGGACTGTACAATAAATGTCTGGTTACAGGAGTCAGAGCCAATCAGAGGAGTCTCTGGCCTGAGGCTCAGACGTTACCACGGCAACTTGAGGTGGTTGCCAATGACGTTAGGGGCCCCCCAGGCTGAGACAGACAGAAACGTGGAGAAAAAGGGTGATTTTCTGCCTCTTCACTGGTCTCACATTTAGGCTTATTCTGACAAAACGGTAGCTCCTATCAAAACGTGGTCGTCGAAGGACTTCCTGAACGCTTTGGTGTGATTTTGGTGTTTCTACAGTAAATATTTTGGAAACACTTGCGAGTTATAAACAGGGGTCGGTTCTGCTTCTCTCAGACAATCTCTGTATTAGAGTCAATGAGGAGCAGAGAGAGACGTGGCCGCACTGAGAGGCTGACAGTTTAAATTCTGTAAGTCTCTCTGCTTTGTTGAACACATTGTTGGAGAGAGGACACGTTTGTCTACAACTGTGGAAAAAATCATGTGTGAAGAGTGTAATTTCTGGCTGGGAGGAGTGTGGAAAGAGAAAAAAACAAAACAAATTCAGACAACTTTCTCCCACTCTGACCGATGATGTCACACACTCTGACACGAACATTCCATGCAATACACACCCATTATAATCTCAAAATTTCTCCAAAAATTATCATGGTCATTGAACAGGGATTGATAAAAAACTATAATACCTATCAAAACATTGATTAACACACCAATATAAGAGACTTGTGTCTAGTTCAAATGCAGTCTCTAGGTGAAAGTATCCCTGAGCAGTAGATGTTTGAAAAACTCCAATAATTGCTCATTTTAACGACTCTTTTTGGCTTGTCCCATTCACTTCAATGCAAATTTTTCACAGTTTTTTGTGACTTGTGTCGTAAAAAATTTGTAAAATAGCATTCGTAAAGCTATTTTATAGCTGTATGTAGAGGTCAGTTGCCCCGTGGCCCTAATGACAACCTCATTAGACAGGAAACAGAAACTGACTTCTGTCTTAACTTTATTTCATTCATCAGTTTAAATTTTTTCAAACACTCATTGAACCAAATTGATGAATCATCATGAAAATCAATACACTGTACTACTACACTGCACTATACTATACTATAATATACTGTGGTATACTTTACTATACCATAGTGCACTGTACTATACTGTACTTTTACTGTATTATACTATACTGCAATGTACAATAGGCCAACTATACTATTCTATACTGTACTTCACTATACTGTTACTTTATCCTCTACTGCAATGTACTATACTATAATATACTGTACTATAATATAATGTTGGATTCATAACTTCAGATGATGTCAGTTCTTCCTCCTCAGTCTCACGTTTCGGTCACATGACCAACGTTTCCACCATGCCCCCATTGCCCCCCCCCACCCACCCACCCCCCCTCCCTGGGCACACTGGCTCTTTGTTATCGAGCGGTCCATGTGCTACAGGAAGTTGGTCCGGCCCAGAGACACGGCAGCTGGACGCAGAGATAAGATGGAGGAGCTTCACTATCTGATTCTGATCAGAGGGAGTTCAACTGTCAACACACACACACACACAGACACACACACACACACACACACAGACACACACACAGACACACACACACACACACACACAGCACAAGGAGGCGATCAATGTCTCTGGATCAGTGATCGCTCGCTGAGCTGATCAATAACTCAGAGAAAAGGCTCATTTGATCAACAGACTCGACTACTGACTGTTCTGCTGCTCAGGTTGAATTGTGGGTAATGTAGTCCTCAGGTGAAACGACCCTCTGTATCCATGGCGACCTGACAGCAGCAGCAGGCAGCTCACTGACTCACTGCTGAATTAATCCAGACCAATTAAAAAACTCTGATCTGACGTCACTCTTGCATCTGTCGTCGTCGATGAGTCTGACTGGTTCACAGCAGCTGGAGATAATCGATCAGCTGATTATATTGTCTCCATTAATAAATCTATTGTTTGATCTAGAAAACGTCAGAAACAGTATTTTTTTTTTTTTTAAAAACCTTCCCATAATTCAACAGTGTGACTTGTTCAAACAGAAACTTTACTGAGCTGAAGCTTTTTTGACGTCATGATTGATTAAAGCTGAGTTATTGATCAATTGACTTATTATTGAACCTCAGTCATGTTGGATAACCACTCTTCTCTTGAAATAGTTTTCCAGGACATTTTCAGCTGCTACAGTTTGACAGACATTAGTTTTTACAGTTTGCCATACACTGATTCATCCCCTCCGTCCTGTTCTTTTTGACAATGGAACCTTATTTTGTACATTTAACCAGTTTGTTTCTATGTTTATTCCACTCTCTCTCTCATTCTCTCTCCCAGAAGTCTGGTTTCAAGATGTGCAGTCTATGGCTCTAATGTATGAAATAATCTCTTAAAAGCATGGCCTAAGCATGTTCCCAACTCTGCAAGGTTTATAGGTCTGGAGAAGCTGTGGCTCGCATTTGGCATTTGGGTTGTGTATGGACCAGCCAGAAGCTGAGAGTCCAGCTGAGTGGGGTTAAGGTTGGTGAGGAATGGAAAGTCTTCTGGACAGCCATCTCCCCCACTGCAAAGAGCTGTTAACAACTCACTAATGTGGGTGCAAGTCTGCCTGTTGTGGCAGATGCAAATGCTATACAGGCTTGGAATAGCATGTACAGCTTGATGCAGCTGCACATGTGAGGTGTACAGTAAGTAGCCTCTGGAATGAGCGCGTCTTACCTTTTTTTTTTTTTTGTCAAGTATTTGTTCCTAATGTCAGTGTCAACATCATGACCACATATTATTAAAAATTGATTGGGCACTGAAAGTGTCTAAAATTAAAATATTGACATTTTGCGTGGACACCCAAACCTTTTAAAAGAGTGGGTTATAGTGAGAACAATTTTCATGTTTGTATCACAAACTATGAAGTATTTTTCCCCTTATCTACTCTACTCTAGGCCTACTAAATCTATGTCCTGTCTGTCCGTCCTGGGTGAGGGATCCCTCCTCTGTTGCTCACCCTGAGCTTTCTCCTGGTTTTCCCTGTTAAAAGGGTTTTCCATGGAGTTTTTCCTCAGTCGATGTGAGGGTCTAAGGACAGAGGATGTTGTTGTGATGACATGTAAAGCCCTTTGAGACAAACTGTTGTAAAAAAAAAAAACTGTAAAAACGGGCTATACAAATAAAATTGCCTTGCCTTGCCTAAATGAGTCAGTTCCTGTCTCACACTAATTGAGGGGAGTCAGTCAGCTGTCTGGTGGTGGTGAGCGGCGGCAGCAGGTGTGTGTGTGTGTGTGTGTGTGTGTGTGTGTGTGTGTGTGTGTGTGTGTGTGTGTGTGTGTGTGTGTGTGTGTGCTCACCCAGCTTCATTAACAGAGCCAGCAGGATCCACAGTGAGATCTCGAACGGTTTCTTGACGTACTCGTAGTTGAAGGAGAGGACGGGGAACGGCTTCTTGTGATGCACCGACCGGTTCTGGTTCTGGTGCTGGTCCTGGTTCTGGTTCCCTGTCCCGGTCTGGTTCTTTCCCGCCGGGGCGACATCCCGACCGGAGCTGGAGCTGGAGCTGGATGCGGCTGCAGGGAGCAGCAGCAGCAGCAGCAGCAGCAGCGGGAGGAGCAGGCGGAGGAAGCCGGACCGGGAGCACCGCAGCTCGGCCATGTTTACAGCTGCTGCTCCGGTCTGGGTCTGGAGGGTCTGGAGGGTCTGGAGCCGAGGAGGAGGAGGAGGAGGAGGATGAAGAGGTTGCTGGTGCTGGTGGTGGTGGTGCTGCAGGGCGCACTGTGACCCAACAACTCCACGGTCATCATACAACTACGTCACAGAGTGAGAGAAAGTTCATGTGACGTCAAAATGTAGAATTTTAAAAAGGAGTTGTTAGAGCCAACATGGCGCCGCCCTGTCTCCAGTCTCCCGCTCAGAGGGTTTAAACAGACACAGGAGGAGGAAGAGGAGTCTGGTCGGTCTGGGGATGAAGGTGTGGACTCACTCACACCATCATACACGTGCACGCGCCCACAGGCACGCGCACTTTCTCTCCTTCTCTCTGTCTCTGACCAGAGGCTGCGACAGCGACACCTGCTGGAGAGGAGGAGAGAGAGAGAATACAACTAGTGGGCTACTACCACTTCTACTACTACTACAGATAGATGATAGATAGATAGATAGATAGATAGATAGATAGATAGATAGATAGACAGATAGATAGATAGATAGATAGATAGATAGATAGATAGATAGATAGATAGATAGATAGATAGATAGATAGATAGATAGATAGATAGATAGATAGATAGATAGATTAAACTTTATTGATCCCGAGGGAAATTTACACATTGGTCAGCTGCTCATTCACACAATAAAAAACACACCTCAGAATCACCATTAATAATAAATACATAGATAAATAAAACAAGTTAAAATAATAAAAGTTATAGTCCAGCTCAAAGGTGTTCTGCAGCGTCTGTGGTTTAATTAATGAACAACTCACTCACTCAGTCACTCAGTCACTCAGTCAGTGGCCCATGAGCCAGGCATCAGAGGAAACATCCCAGATCAGTCACCGTGTTGTTCACATGAGTCGCTCTGTAGAGTTTGTGCAGCCACCGGACACACACACGGAGTTTCCCACAGAGCTCATCCACCGTGACAACACACACACACACACACACACACACACACACACACACACACACACTGAAACATGATTTTCAATGTGATTTATTCAGAATTACATCTTATTATTATACAAAGTGTCTGTGGTTCATCAGGTACAAACATTAATTCACAGTGATAAAACATTAATAAACTTCTTCTTTTTCTTCTTCCTGACTGAGCTGAAGCTGAACATTCAGACCTGAAGCTGCTGCAGTGAAACGTGGCTCTGGTGGTGTTTTTTTTTCCTTCGTGGAGGCATGAAAGGTTTCTTACAAGAGGGAATAACGAGATGTATCCGTTTTCTAAACAAAAGTTTACAAAAAAAGAAAATCTATTTTACATCCATCGCTCCATGTGTCTTCTGTTCACAGCTCTCACGTCCAACTGAAGCCGTCGTTGGCGTCATTTCCCTCAAATTCTAGAACAAAAACACAAACTATGAAATAAATAATGAAGTTCAAAACTAAAAAAAATCTATAAATGATGGCTCTTACAGTGACTTAGTAAAGCTGTGATCTACATTTTATTCTACACATTATAACATTATCAGACTCTGACTCAAACCTCTGATCCTCCATCACTTCACATTTTCCCTCCAGTGACAAACTCATCTTCATCTTCATCATCATCACAAACTTCCTCCAACTCTCTGTCCTACAAGCTCCGCCCCCTTCCTCCTCCTCTTCCTCCTGCTCCTCCTCCTGCTCCTCCTGCTCCTCCTCCTCGCTCTGACAGGTCATAGGTCAGAGGTCACCGGTAGTTTCTGACTCATCCGTCTGCTGCTGTACACACACACCGCCGTCCCCACGGTGGCCATCACCATGGCGATGGGATCGATGAAGCTGCTCTGCGGCTGCATCCGGACCTCACCTGACACCTGCCGCTGGAGATCACAACCAAGAGTAGACATAAAAACATTCAGCTGTCAATGATAATTATCATTATTATTATTATTATTATTATTATTATTATTATTATTATTATTATTATTATTATAGTGAAAACTATAATATAGAAAACACTGGGAGCTCTATGGTGTGCAGATCTTTTAGTTCGTTTTGTATTATTATTATTATAGTAACACATTTTATTTGTCACACTTACATACACAAGATGAAACTGGAAGTCGTAATATATATATATTTATATAAAAATATAAAAGAGGAAGAGAGAGAAACTGGGGATAACAGCTATTTTTTATGCTCCTTCACGGTCTCTTTTTTTATTTAGTCTGGTTTGGCATTTTAAATTTTATTTTATTTTTTTAATTCTTGCTAGCAGTGGTAACAGAAGGAGCAGTGAAAAGGTGCAGAATTTTACATTTAAAATTACAAAAAAGAAAAGAAAAGAAAACTTGACAATATATATCTAAAAATGTGAAAACAATAGTTTAAAAACTTAGCAGCAACCCTTTAAAAAGCATTTCAAGTTTAAGATTTCATGACAGCAGAAACAACTTCAAGAAGGCTATTCTATTTTATTCTATTAGAGCCACAACCACTAATCGGTTAATCGAACAATAATCAATTATTAAATTAATCATCAACTATTCTGATAATCTAATAATCAGTTTGAGTAGTTTTATAAGAAAAAAAGTCCAAATTCTCTGATTCCAGCTTCTTCAATGTGAATATTTCTGGTTTCTTTGTTCCTTTATGACAATAAACTGAGTCTCTCTTTGGTTTGTGGACAAAACAAGACATTTGAGGACGTCGTCTGGTGGTTTGAGAAACACTGATTGAAGTTTTTAGACATTTTATCGACCAAACAACTAATCTATTAACTGTTTAAATAATCGACAGATTAATAGAAAATGAAAATAATCGTTAGTTACAGCCCTATATTCTATTCTAATCATAATAATGAGGATAATAAGTGTAAGAGCTCATTAAAATACGACAGAGAAGCACAGCTCTTAGGTCTCCTGACAGTCACCTCCTCATCAAATCCCTGTTTCCTGCAGCAGGAGCAGGAGGAGAGAGGAGGTGCGGGGGGGTGAGGAGTCTGTACAGGTTACATAACGTCACCTCCTGACACAAGCTCCGCCTCCTCTGTAAAATATTTATCTCCATGTTTCTGTTTCTTTCCTCTCAGTCTGACGCGTTTGTGTCGTTACGTAACAAGAAGGTTCGAGTCAAACTGAGATAAAACTTCATCCTGAGAGATGGAGATATAGACGCAGACTGGTAAATATGAGTGATGATGATGATGATGAGGAGGAGATGGACTCAGACCTGGAGGAGGCGGAAGTATCCTGGTGTCAGTCGTCCCAGTCTGATGATCATCCTGCAGCTGGAGCTTCAGTCTGGAGGAAAACGTCTAGTTTAGTTTAGTTTATTTATTTATTTAATTCATTGAAAAAAGAAGAAAAAAAACAGTTTAATACAAAAATAACAGCAACTCCAGAATGAAATAAGGCAAAAGAAGTGAACTTATGTAGTCCTCCCCTTTTTTCCCCAAAGAAATCCTTTTACAAATGAGATCATCTGGGTACCAAGACAAAACATCAGTTCTGTTCAGTTCTGTTTTGCTTTTAATAAATTTAGTTTATCTCCCTTTGCAGCATCCTGGCAAAATAATTTCCTTCGGGATGAATAAAGTTATATCTATCTATCTACATCTACATATCTATCTCTATCTATCTATCTATCTATCTATCTATCTATCTATCTAGCGTATATTCTACTGTTTTAGACATTGTAGGATATATTTTATCATATACTTCCTCTTTGTATCCTATTTATCTTCCTTGCACATTTCCCTCTGGAGCATCCTGGCAGAAGAATTTCCTTCGGGATGAATAAAGTTCTATCTATCTATCTATCTATCTATCTATCTATCTATCTATCTATCTATCTATCTATCTATCTATCTATCTATCTATCTATCTATCTATCTATCTATCTATCTATCTATCTATCTATCTATCTATCTACCTACCTACCTACCTACCTACCTACCTACCTACCTACCTATCTATTTATTAATTTAATTTTAGTTTTTAGCAGGTGTCAATGTGGAATAGAAGAACCCAGTAAAACACAGATTTAATAACTGCTCATTAATTAACAGTTGAACTCTTCTACAGTGGAAAGACTGATCATTAACAGGAAGTTTAGAGTCTCACAGTTCAGGGAGCAGGTCCTGGATCGGGTCCTGGATCGGGTCCTGGTTCCTGGTCCTGGATCGAGCAGCAGCGGCTCCACAGACCGACACCATGTGAAGTCTGAATGAACAAACAGCCTGTCGCTCTGAACCGACTCCTGAGTCCCAGCGCTTTGTGAAGTCCCAGTCCGACACACACAGACACACAGACACACAGACAACCACACAGACACACACACAACTACAGTACAACCACACACACACGCAGGCTGATGGAGCTGGATGAATGGATGAATGGAGGCGGCCTGTCAGAGCTGATCTGCTCATCCAGCTTCTGTTGCCGCTTCAAGGAACATGTGTGTTAATGCACTGCAGAGACTTATGTAACACACACACACACACACACAGACACACACACACTACAGAGGAACTAGTTGAGTGACTCCAGTAACGAGACGTCCACAGGAACAAAGACATTTCAACTTGGGGCTGTATTTTCCGAACATTTTAGGTCTAAAAGAAGGACTTCCTTCTTTCCTTTCCAGATTCCTTCCTTTAGACCAGGGATGTCAAACTCAATTTAGTTCAGGGGCCACAAACAGCACAATTTAATCTCAAGTGGGCCGGACCTGTAAAATAATACCATAATAACCTTTAAATATATTTTAAAAATTTAGATTTTCCTCTGTTTTAGTACATTAATACGATGTTTACCGGAATTGCCCTTTAAAGTTTTTACTGATCAGAGAAACGACATCATTTGTTATTAATGTTGAATATTTCACTTTATTTACTGTTGATGTTTATTAATTCATTTAATAAATATGAACTTTAACAGATACGACACAGAGACCAGTTACTCTACTACAGCTGTGTGTGTGTGTGTGTGTGTGTGCGTGTGTGCGTGTGCGTGTGTGTGTGTGTGTGTGTGTGTGTGTGTTGCTAGTTCATATATTAAAGCACTGAGGTGAAAACTATAAATACAACAAACAGGAACTCGTCTGTTACAGAGCCAAAGTGATGATGAAGATGAAGGTGAAGGTGATGATGAAGGTGTGGTACTGGTCAGTGTTTGACGGACACGGTGCTGAAGTACTCGGGGTCCTGTGCTGCTGGTTCCGCCGCGTGTTCGATTCCCGCGGCGGCGGCGGCGGCTCTGATCACGGTCCGTCCCACCGTCACCTTGACACCGGCCGGTCCCTGAGCTCCGGTTCTGTCCACGGCCAGGACGCGACCCAGGAAGTCCTGACGCACATGAACACACCAGCAGTCAGAGTGTGTGTCTGTGTGTTTGTTGCTACGGCGCCACCTGTTTTGTTGCTAATGGATACAGATAATATATACGAAATATGGACAGTCAGTAGGAACGTGAGTATCGAACGTGAATCACATTGTTCGTTTAATATCATAAAAGTTTTTGTCTAAAATGTATCTGACAGTGTAACGGCCGTTCGACCATAATACGTTTACTACGAACGTCTTATATACACGTTGTCAAATACAGTAATATACAGCAGGGAAAATAAGTATTGAACACGTCAACATTTTTCTCAGAAAATATATTTCTAATAGAGCTATTGACATGAAATTTTCACCAGATGTCGGCATCAACCCAAGTAATGCACACATACAAAGAAATCCAAACATTAATGTCCATAAATTAAGTTATGTGTAATAAAGTGAAATGACACAGGGAATAAGTATTGAACACATGAAGAAAAGGAGGGGCAAAAAGGTATGGAAAGCCAAGAAAGCAGCTGGAGTTTGTCAGTATTTTAACCGCCATGGCCTCCATGCGCGCACACCATGCAAGACATGGAGGCCATGGCGGTTGAGTGCATTACTTATTGTTTTCTTTGAAACAACTGTACCTGCTGATTCCAGGTCTGTCTGAAGCTCTTCACCAGTGGTCCTGGACTGTTAGGGAACCCTTCTAATTATTGTTTTGACTCTTCTGTCTGAAATCTTTGGTTGCGTAGGTCTTTAGACAGCTCTAAGACAGCTCTTTGCTATTACCTATCATGCAATACTTATTGTCTGACACCTTGGTGGTGAGAAACCTTTTTAAAAGGCATCAATCGGGACTAAACCAGCAGATATTACTTTGCACTGATAGGAGACAGGATTACATTCTAAATACTGACAAACTCCAGCTGCTTTCTTGGCTTTCCATACCTTTTTGCCCCTCCTTTTCTTCATGTGTTCAATACTTATTCCGTGTCATTTCACTTTATTACACATAACTTAATTTATGGACATTAATGTTTGGATTTCTTTGTATGTGTGCATTACTTGGGTTGATGCCGACATCTGGTGAAAATTTCATGTCAATAGCTCTATTAGAAATATATTTTCTGAGAAAAATCTTGACGTGTTCAATACTTATTTTCCCCGCTGTATATAATATTGATCTTTTTGGAAGCTTGCTTGGCCGGCAAATTTTGTTTAAGTTAATGAAACCGAGATACTTTTAATACTGTGTGCTTAAATTAAACTTAAATTAAATTAAAAATAAAATTATAGGCTGTGTGTGTGTGGGCCAACGTGTTCATGAAATATAAAATGTCACACTGTTGTGGAAACGTTGGCCCACACTGTCAGATACATTTTAGACAAAAACTTTTATGACATTAAACGAATAGTTCGATACTCATGTTCCTACTTCCATCCATATTGTCCAGATTTGGTATCTGTCATATCTGTATCCATTAGCAACAAAACCAATAGTAACCCCATGCAATAGAACATTTAAAAGCATTTTATTTCATTATAGGCTATTGAATAAAGTTTAAAAGTGTTCCAAGCTTCACAAACTATTAGATCATGGTGTTTTATTTGGATTTTGCCCTGTCAAAAAACTATTAAAATAGTGCTGGTCCAGACTGTGCAGTTTTACAGTCGACCACTAGGTGGCGTTAAGGGGTCTGAACCATGGATGTGGTCTGAACGTGCAGGTCTCCAGTCTGCAGCCATGTACTATTGTGTGCAGCTGAAGTTGCTCAGTTCAGTTCTGTCTCTTCACCAGCAGAGGTCAGTAAAGATCTTAATCTCTGCTGCTCCACACACTACAAACCATGTAGAGAAAGTGTGTGTGTGGGTGAGAGTGTGTGTGTGTGTGTACGGTGTGTGTGTGTGTGTGTGTGTGTGTGTGAGACCTGAGCAGGACGAGCTGCAGTCGCCTCCTGCTTCAGGTGAGAAGCTTCACTCTGTTTCTTCCTCTGAGCTCTGACTTCCTGTCACAGAGAATAAAACACAGCTGAGACTCATCCAGGGTCAAAACTGATTATTATTATTAATAATAATAATAATAAAATGAATCGATGGAGTGTGAACTAGTGAAACCTTGAGGATGTGATAGTCTGAGGTTCTGGACACGTATCCGTCCCAGGACTTTGCAGTGAGCTCCAGCTGCTTCCACTGAGACTTCAGCTGAGGAGGAGAGACACAACCACACAGTCAGGAGACTTTATTCATCAATAAACGTTTGGTAAAAGGTTCATAACATATCAGACAGACACAAAAAGAGCTCAGTTTCCTCAGCAAAAAGTAACTCTTTGTTTTGCTGCTCGCTTAAAGGGACAGTTCAACATTTAGTCAGATCCTCCTTTCACCATAATCCCTATAGTCACAGCAGTAGGTTCATCACCTTTAATTATCGGCGCATGTTGTTCTGAGATGGGCGGGGCAGAGACGTGAGCTGCTCAGTGAACACAATGGAGGTGAACGGTGCAGCAGGTCCCCTGTCCCTCATCAAACTCATCAAATACACAATCCAACAACTCCAAAACGCTCTGGTGGACAAGTTGTGACCTGCACATTCACCACGCTATGAGATAATAACACAACGTTACCAGACAGAGTTGTTTTAGAGGGAAATACAGCCGGAACTACATTCCAGACACGGCTGCTGGGCGGAGGGATTTCAGAAGAGAAAGTAGTTCAGAGTATTTGCTTCATGTGTCGTAATGTTACATAATTATACCTCATTATCTCATAGCGTGGTGAATGTGCAGGTCACAACTTGTCCATTATAGGGATTATGGTGAGAGGAGGACCTGACTAAATGTATGTATGTATGAACTATCCCTTTAAAGAGAAACTAAGCAGGATTTCCCTGTGGCTATGCTCCATTTCTACCTTAATTAAAAATCCAGAGTAATTGTGATAATTAACTACGTGACTTGTGACTTGTTCCAGGGAGAGTTCCTAGTTCCTATTCAGTGGAAATTCTCACTGAATTTCAGTTTCAAGTCAAAAACTGTGTCGAGATACTTCCTCACCATGAATCAGGTGTTAGGTTCAGCACTGCTCTTCCTAAAATCAATGATTATTATTATATCATTGTTAACGGAGGAGAAACACACTGAGTCTATAATATTTTCAGACTGGTCAAAGAGCCCAGGTCCTGGTCCTGGTCCTGGTTGTGTTGGACCCACCTCTGTGTACATGAGCTGCTCCTCATCCTGGTCCTGGTTCAGCTGCTGCTGCAGGATGAGCTGCTGCTCAGCCGCCACCTTCTGGGCCGTGTCCTCGCTGATCCGACCGATGGAGCTCAGAGCCTCCAGGTCCGGACTGACCGGCCTCAGCCCGTCCTCACGCAGCTCCCTGCTGATCTCGGCCCAGACCTCGCCCACCTGCCGCGCCCACAGAGCAGCGGAGCGTCACAGAACCACTCAGTCACTCAGTCACTCAGTCACTCAGTCACTCAGTCACTCAGTCACATGTTCTGGTTTCTGTTCTGCAGAGAAACGTCTCCTACCTTGAAGTCCAGGTATCTCCTGACGATGCTCAGAGTCACGTAGTCTCTGGTGGACAGACCAGGAAGCTGCTGGAAACCTGAGGGAGGACGAGTCCACAGTCACTGACACGGTTCCTTTCAATGGAATCTTAATTTATTTAATTTATTTATAAGGCACCTTTAAAAACACACAACAACATGTAAGTTAAATGCCATAAAACCATAGGCGATGGAGCGCCCAAGGCTGCAATACAAGAACCCAACTACCAATTAAAATGCAGGATGCAGTTAATTAGATCAAATAAATAAAAAGGGGGGTATACATGATAAAAATACTAAATAAGATAAGAGAAGATGGGATAAAAGAGTAAAAACAGAAGAAGGTGTAAAGTAAAACTAAGAGAATCTGAGTAAAACTGTGAAATAAAATAGATGATGATGAAAGAAGAGGATGACATCACATAAAAGAAAGTCTGTAAAAGTGGGTTTTAAGAAGTGAACTAGAGCTGCAACTAATGGTTACTTTCATTATCAATGAATCTGTTGACCATTCAAACGATTAATAGATTAGCTGTTTGGTCAATAAAATGTTAAAAAATGTTAAAAACATCAATCAGTGTTTCCCAAACCACCAGACGTCGTCCTCAAATGTCTTGTTTTGTCCACAAAGCAAAGAGAGACTCAGTTTATTGTCATAAAGGAACAAAGAAACCAGAAATATTCACATTGAAGAAGCTGGAATCAGATAATCTGGACTGATTGATTGGATTGATTATTAGATTATCAGAATAGTTGGCGATTAATCTAATAATCGATTATTGTTTGATTAATCGATGATTCAAACTTTATTTAAAGCCTGAACAGAAACAAACAGCCTGAGTGTTTTCTGTTTTACCCAGTTTGCAGAAGACGGAGTAGATCTTGGAGCGCAGGTTCTCCGACACCTCCAGGACGGCGCCGCTCGCCGTGTGGGCAGGAAGCGACGGGTGTGTGTCCTCCTGCAGCTGGCGGCTGAGGATCGGCCTGAGGGGGTCTGGACAGGTGAGACACGGTCAGCAGAGACGTCCTCACCTGAGAGCTCAGTCACCACGCCGTGACCAAACTCCTGTTTAACCCTCTGAGGTCGGTGCAGCGTACACAATGCAAGAGGTTTGGTTTTACTGTTTCGTGTTGTGTCTCTGGAACGCTGAACGACAGCAACGTAATTCTTTTTTTATTGAAAGCGGGACACTTTCACCTTTACGTAGAGTCCACTGGTGAGTCTGTAGCTCAACCAGAAGCTGAATAATCCTGCCTCAAACATCTGAGTCCTGTAGGACAATGGTTCTCAACGTGTGGTCCGGGGACCCCCAGGGGTCCTTGAGAGGGTTCAAGGGGGTGCCAACTTTTTCTTGAAATTTTACCACTTTTTTCTAGAATTTTTAAACTTTTTTTTTTTTAATTTTTTTTAATCATTATTATTTTACTTTTTTTTCAATAGAAATTTTACCACTTTTCTAGAATTAAAAAAAAAACTTTTGTTTGAGAAATTTTACCAGTTTCTTCTAGAATTTTTTTAAAACTTTTTTTTGAGAAATTTTACCAGTTTTTTGAGAAATTTAACACTTTTTTCTAGAAAATCTTTAACTTTCTTTCTTTCTTTCTTTCTTTCTTTCTTTCTTTCTTTCTTTCTTCCTTTTTACCAAATCTTTCTAGAATTTGTTCTAAAAACTTTTCTTTGAGAAATTGTACCACTTTTTTCCAGAAATTTCTCTACAATATTTCCACAAATTCACGCCATTGGCCCTAATTTGAATTTACATTGACTAAAAAATTCTAGAAAAAAGTGGTAAAAATGTAAAGAAAAAGTGTGCCCAACCTTTTCTTTAGATTTTTACCACTTTTTTCTAGAATTTTTAAACGTTTTTTTTTTTAACCAGTTGTTTTTTCATTATTATTTTACTTTTTTTAAATAGAAATTTTACGACTTTTTCTAGAATTAAAAAAAAAACTTTTGTTTGAGAAATTTTACCAGTTTCTTCTAGAATTTTTTAAAAACTTTTTTTTGAGAAATGTAACACTTTTTTCTAGAAAATTTCTTTCTTTCTTCCTTTTTAGAAATCTTACCACTTTTTTCCAGAAATTTCTCTACAATATTTCCACAAATTCCCGCCATTGGCTCTAATTTGAACATACATTGACTAAAAAAGTAACATTCTTGCCACAGACTCTGACAGGTTCAACTGTTCCCATGTGTTGCTCCTGTGTTTCTGTTCAGTTGATCAATATTAACCAATAATCAATAACGTCCAGACCTGTGATCTCTCCGTGCCGGCTGCGGCCGACTCCCAGCGTCTCCTCCTCGTCCCTCCACAGCTGTAGCAGGAGGCTCGGAGCCGTCCGTCCTCCGTCCCCCCTCCAGCTCAGCAGGTGAGACACGGTGTTGGAGTTATCACACAGCTCCAGCAGCGTGGACAACAGCACGCCACGCACACACCTGGGGCACGACTGACACACACACACACAGTCAGAGTGAGGGGAATAACAGCGTTATAAAATGACGGCGCTACTTTTTTCAGTAACAGTAATCAAAAAGTTACTGTTTCTGTCTATAGTCCCCAAGCAGGTTGTTGTAATAGTTAAAAAAGAAACATGAGAAACACATATAAACATAAACATAAAAGACCGATACGAAGAGTTAGTTACACTAAGAGGGACAGAAGGAACACACACACGCAAGTACAATAAAACAAAACAAAAACAAAGGTAACAAAAGTAGAACAAATCAGCAGTGACCATAACAAGAAAAGAAACAAAGAAAGAGAAAATGAAAAAACAGTTTAATGTGTAATTCAGTTACTTTTTATCCTTTTAATTCTGCTTTTTGATTTAATGTGGTGCCACAAACGAAATTTCGTTGTGTTGTTATCTGCAATGACAATAAATCTGTCTGTCTGTCCGTCCGTCCGTCCATCCATCTATGTATCTTTTTGGGGAGAGTAACTATAACTAATTGAAGAGTTCATTTGCAAAAGCAGATAACTCCGTTTTAAAAAAATTCTAGAATCTTCATTTTTTATTTACATAAGGTGATATCAGTCAAAGTTGAGTGACTTTGAGATGTAACAAAACAGACATATCTCAAAAAAAATAAAGTTTTATTGAAAACAACGCAAAGAATAATTACAAAGCCTCAGCTCATTTTTTTTCAAAATGGCATTTATCTGCTTTTGCAAATGAACTCTTCAATTACTTTTTTAAAGTACCGTGCCCAACAACACTAGCCTCGTAAACCAGCCTCCCGCGGAAGTGCATTTCATTTCATTCCGATGGAGAGTCTGGCCTCATCCCCATTCTAAGCGTTTGGACTGAAACCCTCAGAAGGCCGAGCCAATCAGCGTCGCCGCTGTGATTGACACAGCACGTTGGTCAATCAGGGACCGACTGGTGCAACGCCCCGTCACTACACTAACTTGCTGATTGGCTGAATGGGATTGTCTGTCAACGCTACTACTCCCGCCCTGCTCCCGCCCACCCCAAACGCTTGCAGGGGGGATGAGGCCAGACTCTCCCGAGAAATGAAATGAAATGCATTTCCGCGAGAGGCTGGTTTATGAGGCTAAAACAACACCACTGCTCCTTCATCTTCAGTGTGATACTCACAGAGAGGAGGTGCAGCAGGAGGAACACGCCCTCCTTCACCAGGAAGAAATCCTCCGTGGTGTAGCAGCCCACGATGCACAACCTGCACACACACACACACACACACACACACACACACACACACACACACACACACACACACACACACACACACACACACACACACACACATACCAGCAGTTTATAATAAAGATCACTGTCAAACACCAACTGTGTGTGTGTGTGTGTGTGCACGGACCAGACGCAGTCGACGGTGGAGAGGAGGAGCTTGTTGTGTCCCAGGCCGCTGTAGAAGTGGGCGGAGCCTTTCCTCAGGAAGTGGACGACCATCTCGACGCCCTCGGACCCAAACAGCTCCTGGAGCAGAAGAACAAGACGACGAGGCGGCTTGATTCATTCATACAGCACATTTCACACCGAGGGGAAACTCAGTGAGCTTCACTTCAAAACAAAACATCTAACACTAAGAGATGGAAACGTACAGAAGTGTAACGTATTCACAAAAAAAAGCTGTGTTTTTCAGAGTAATTTCTTTTCTGACTTCACGAGATTTCAAAATCCCAGGTTAAGATAACGTAAGGACTGATTTCAAAATAAAGGTGCTACATCTGCTCTGATATTTCCTGAGTGACTCTGGTGGAGTTCAGTAATAACAGGTCGTCTTCTCTCAATATCAACCTGAATTTACAGTGAAAATAAGAAAAATTGGTGGCTTTTCCTTTGAAAATCTACGTCACTTTACAAATCAAGCAATTGAATCCGTTTTGGAAGGTCACCTTTATTTTGAAATCAGTCCTTCGCTCTTACTGGTGTATAAGTAGCACAAAACAAAGCTGAGGAGAACTCAACTGTATTTTTTGAAGTGGAGCATTTACACATCATGGATCTAATAGATCTAATAGATCCATGATGAAGTGGAGGCTTGACCGCAGAGGTTAAACTTTACTTGAAGGTGGGAGCTTGTCGCAGGATTTTGAAATCTTGTTAAGTCCGAAAAAGGAATTACTTCCAAAAACAGGAGGAAAAAAATGAGAAAAATCAGAAAAACAGAAAAAATTATTCAAAAAACAAACCAAAAAATGAATTACTCAGAAAGCCGAGTCTTTTTTTTAAAAGTGAATGCAATACACTTCCTTACAATTAAAATAAAGAAATAAAAAATAAAAGACAGTAAAAAAAGAGAGAGAAAAAAGTAATCAAATTAAAACTAGACTAAAATAGAGCATAAAATATGAGTTTGCAGCATGAAATATTGATTTTAAGAGGATTTACATTCCAAATCCAAGATTATGATTTAAAGTTCTTTAAAAGAGCTCAACATGAAAAGAGAAATGTTTTTAACCTGGATTTAAAAGTGCTCAGTGTTGGGGCTGATCCCAGTTCTGCTGGTAGTTTGTTCCAGTTTGTAAATGCTGCTTCACCTGAGTCAGTATCTCAGAGCTCCACTAGGTTTATATTCTACGTATTCTGGACCTAAACCGTTCAGTGAGTTATAAACCAGCAGCAGAACTTTAAAATCTATTCTGTAGCAACACCAACACACACTGATGATGAGTCTGTGACTGATAAACATAAAATCTACAGGAAGTGAACATGTGGATGACATCACTGCAGCTCAGACAGTGATGTCACGGTGCTGATGAGCTGATGATGTCATGTGTTCAGAGTTCGGACCTTCCTGTGCATGTCGGGCTCACACAGCGCCGACAGGACCAGCTGGATGTCCGACTTGATCTCCAGAGTCACTTCATCGTCCTCGACGCCGGGACCCGACTCCATCTGCATCAGGACGCCTGAGACACACACACGCACACAAATTAGTTTTTGTGTCGGGCCCTATTACTCTCATATAAAGTTTTGGTTGGACTAGGAACCGGCCTCCCGGGTCTCCAGATGCACTTTGAGGAATAAAAAACTACTCCAGAGTATTCATCAGCATGAGGGGGAGTGAATTTCCTTCAACACTTCCTCCACCTGTGCTGCTAATTATAAAGAGAATGGGACGTTGTGTAGATGCAGGAGACGTTAAAGACGAAGCTGAATATGAATCCAAGTCAAGACAACATTTTATTATGTTGATGAAAAACAGGAACAAACATACATTCAGTTTTTGTGATGAACTGACACATTGATACATTTTAGATCATTTCATATGAACAGATACAAACTTTTCACACATGTAATTAAACCAGAATCACTTTTCAACTTTTCATGTTTGACATTTTATCATCTGGAGAAGAACTCCAGATTTTCTTCTGGAGAAGAAGAATCAAACATTTAGTAATTTATCAATTTTTAACTCTTCACTCCACACAAAGTTATAATAACAAACATAATATGAAATGACTCAAAGATAAAAGAAGAGTGAAAATATTTTCCACATGAAAAGTAGTAAAAAAAAGAAAAGAAAAGTATAATAATGAGGCAGCAGGAGGACAGGTGTAGTTAAACAGGTTCAATTCACTGACTTTTCCCTTTAAGAAATAAACAACATTATAAATATGATCATCCTCTTTATCTCTAACTGCTCTGCTTCACTGTCACTGACACTTTCACTGGTAACAGCTTCAATGGGAGGTTATCACCAATGAGAATGAATGGAAACATCTTCTGAGTGAAAGTGTGTGTGAAGGTGTGTATGTGTGTGTTAGTATCAGGATCAGAGAACGACAGTTTTCCTCTGTTCAAGTCCAGATTCACTCTGATCCTCTGGAGCTTCTTCTGCACTGGGAGATCAATGACTGGAGTTGATGGTGAATATGCTTTGTATTTACCTTCATTAAACAATATCATCCATAATTCAGACAATATCTCCTCTCCCTTCCTCTGCACAGACTCTGGTAACACACCCAGTGCCCACCCTGTACTGTCTCCAACCTCGACATCCCAGCTGTGAGTCCCTGAGTTAAAACCTTCAGAGCCCAGGGCAGAGCCGTAATAATCAAACCTCTCTGGATTGTCAGGAAGCTGCTGTTTGTCTCCTAGTCTCACACTGGTCAGATCTCCAGACAGGATGAGTTCTGGATGAGCAGTGTTTGGGTCCAGAACCACAGGACTGTAGGAGACCATGTCCTTCATCTTGTTCCAGATGTTGAAGGTCAGGTTGCCCAGGTGTTTGGCCTGGTCTATCAGAGCTCCTGAGTCCAGCTGTGGATCCTCCAGCAGGGGGCGCTGCTGGACTCTTTCCACTGCAGCCTTGTAGTTGAGCAGGAATGAGACGTCTTCAGCTCTCAGCTCGTCCTCTGTGGCTCTGACTGTGTGTGAAAGAGCTGCTATCTCTCTGCTCAGAGCCTCCATCTTCTCCTTCATCCTCTGACTTTTCTGCTCCTCTTCCTCCCTCAGTGCAGCCATCCTGGCCTCCTCTTCCTCTTCTAGAAACTGGTGAAGCTTCTTAAACTGCTCCTTAATCTGCCTCTCTGTGTGTCGGGCCTGGACCTTAATGTGTTCTGCTGTTTGACCAAACTTCACTTGAACTTCTTCAAAACCCTTTAACTTCTTCTTTAAGGGCTCCAGAGTTTCCTCAAGTTCCTTCTTGAGGTCTGAAGCAGCTTCATCGATGGGTCTGATTCTGTGGTTGGTGTGTGTTTTTGAATCTCTGCAGATGAGACACACTGGCTGCTGATGGTCCAGACAGAAGAGTTTGAGTTTCTCAGAGTGCAGACTGCAGAGAGCCTCTGAAGATCTCTGCTCTCTCTGCTGTAAGAAGCTCTCACACAGGTTCTTCAACACCAGGTTACAAGGTGGTTCAAACTTTGAAGATCTTCTCTTACAAACTGGGCACAATTGATCTTTTTTCTCCTTCCACCAGCTCTTCAGACAGTCTTTACAGAAGCTGTGGCTGCAGGACAGAAGAACAGGATCTCTGAAGACCTCCGTACAGACCGGACAGCAGAGATCCTCCTCTAATCTGGAAGCCATTTAGTCTGTGAGTGAAGCTGAAAACACAGCAGACAGGAAGTAGAGTCAGTCATGGCTCCTCTCCCCTCTCTCCTCTACTGACTAGACTGAAGTTTACTGTGAATCTGATTCCAGGTTTTAGTCAAACTCACCATCAGTGTGTGGAGTGTCAGCAGGTTGAAGCAGCAGTGTTGTTGCTGGACTCTCTGAATCTGATCGTCTCTTCTTCAGTCTGCGTCTCTGGGACTGACAAAGTCCAATGAACTGTTTCCTGGTTTATCTGAGGTGAGTCATGTGAGGGGGCGGAGCTTTGAAAAGTGACTGAATGTTGAACAGGTCGAACCAGGTGAATGTAGAGGAGCAGTTCCAGGCACGTGCCTCGTATTGAAGAAGCCCTTTTCATGTGTTTTTTAATAAATAAATAAATTACTGTTGTGCATAAGGATATATAAAAAAAAAAAGGTTATCTACCGTACACATTTTCTTGTAAAACCGTGTCTTGTGTGTGGGAGTCAAGACATATAAACTCATGTAGATTAATAACACAAGCTCTGACTTTGAAACTTGACACAATTGTTGTCAGAAACCTGCTTTACATAGTCTTAGTCTTTATTTAGTCTTAGTTGTAGTTTTTTTAGTCTTAGTCTTAGTTGTAGTTTTTATTTAGTCTTAGTCTTAGTTGTAGTTTTTATTTAGTCTTAGTCTTAGTTGTAGTTTTTCAGGTTTTGGGAGAAAGCCTCTGTCAGACCTCTGAAGATGAACGTGCTCCCTTTTAGTTGCATCCATCCTAAAATGTTTTTTTTTTTCAAAAACTGTAAAACTTCTTAAACCTATTTATATTATTAACCTATCTCCTCCCACATTTTTTCCTCAATCGACACCAAACTTGCTAGAGAGCATCTTCAGACTGTCCTACACAAAACTGGTTTCTCAGATTTTTGATTTATCAAAAATTGAACCTACAGTGCATCAAAATGTTTGAGTGTACAGTAAACACTACTGTAATATACCTACCTGCAAATTCTTGCTAAATACATTTTCTACGTTCATGGAAAAAAAGGACAACATTTTGGAATCATGGTAGATGAATTGTGGCAAATTTCAGAATTTTTTCTCAAAAACTGAATTTTTCATAGCATTTTGAATTTTTCTCTCATGTGAACCATTGGAGTCAATGCAAGAATGGCATATTTAAACATCAGTTATTGAGCTGAGTAGCAGCTTTAATTATTAATTGAAGCCTTGTACCAAGTTGTTAAACCACTTTGACCAACGACAGCAGTAAAATGCTGCTTTAGCATTGACATGATTGATCAGCCAATACTTTCCTGATGATATCTTCAGTGCAGTACTTACCTGTGCAGAGTACTTGTACACTTCCTCCACCTGTGCTGCTAATTATAAAGAGAATGGGACGTTGTGTAGATGCAAGAGACATTAAAGACGAAGCTGAATATGAAACCAAGTCAAGACAACATTTTATTATGTTGACGAAAAACAGGAACAAACGTACATTCAGTTTTTGTGATGAACTGACACGTTGATACATTTTAGATCATTTCATATGAACAGATACAAACTTTTCACACATGTAATTAAACCAGAATCATTTTTCAACTTGTCCTGTTTGACATTTTATCTTCTGGAGAAGAACTGAAAATAAACTGATCAAATGTTCAGTAATTTAGCATTTTTTAACTCATCACTCCACACAAAGTCATAATAAAAAACGTAATGCGAAATGAAAAGTACGGTGGTAAAAAAGGAAAAGTGTAATAATGAGGGAGCAGGAGGACAAGTGCAGTTTAACAGGTTCAATTCACTGACTTTTCCCTTTAAAGCAGAAGTAAGCGATATATTTGTGTTAATATAAGTCTTAAATAGTTATATATTCCGACAGCAATCACTTACATGGAGTGTTTGGACCGAAACACGGGTCTGTCAGTCACTCTGCTCTGCTCTGAGCCCAGGAGAAAACTTTTCTCGTGTCCTACAATTTTTATCCAATGAGGAGAGAGAACGGCATGGAGGGCTGTGTGTGCAGCCAAGGGATGCGCGTGAATGTGGTGACGTAGGGACGAGGACCAATAGATCCATGACGAGGGCGGGGGCTGCTAACTCCGTCGGCTGACAAGACGTTATGGTGCGTTCAAGGCAGCCCGTAACTCGTGTTTTTCCGACCTGTGAAGTCATACCAGTTCGATCTGGTACGAGTTCACGGGTTGGAAGTTACGAGTGGCCGTTATAGTGACTTTCACAGGTCGGAAAAACACGAGTGGGTTGTCTGGAACGCTACAAAGTCGTAAGTCGTGACTTGAAGCTGTAATTTACGGTTTCAAAAGCCTGCCTGGAACGCAGCATTAGCCAAAACGACCGGATCGCTTACTTCTGCTTTAAAGCTTCAGTTGGTAACAATTATTCAGTCATATTTGCTGGAACTGTCACTATATTCTGATGGTCAGACATTAAATGAGTAATTTAGGACAAAATCCAACTCCTCTGGCTCCACCTACAGCCTGTAATCGTATTTGCCAAAATCCACCGCGCCCGACGATTCTCCACCAGTCAGGTAGAGGGAGCAGGAGGAGCAGCCAATCACAGCTCCTACACGTCGTGCTATGGATACGGTACATCTTCTGTGGGTGCGTTTATGGCTACTTTGTGTGTGTCTGTGTGTGTGTGGGGCGCTTGGCAGAGGCAAAGACGGTTTATAAACTCTTTGGCAGAGGTTCATAAAGGGACCTGACGGAGTATTGTCTTGAAATTTCCGACCAAGTCGCGGAGTTTACTTTCACTTTCGTCAACTTACCAACTGGAGCTTTAAGAAATAAACAACATTATATGATCATCCTCTTTATCTCTAACTGCTTTGCTCCACTGTCACTGACACCTTCACTGGTAACAGCTTCACTGGGAGATCACCAATCTCAATGAATGGAAACATCTTCTGAGTGAAAGTGTGTTTGAAGGTGTGTATGTGTCTGTTAGTATCAGGATCAGAGAACGACAGTTTTCCTCTGTTCAAGTCCAGATTCACTCTGATCCTCTGCTTCTTCTGCACTGAGAGAACAGTGACTGGAGCTGATGGTGAACCTGCTCCGTATTTACCTTCATCAAACCAAATCATCCATAATCCAGACACTATCTCCTCTCCCTTCCTCTGCGCAGACTCTGTTAACACACCCAGTACCCAGTATGTACTGTCTCCAACCTCGACATCCCAGCTGTGAGTCCCTGAGTTAAAACCCTCAGAGCCCAGGACAGAGGGGAAAGTATCAATCCTCTCTGGATTGTCAGGAAGCTTCTGTTCATCTCCTCGTCTCACACTGGTCAGATCTTCAGACAGGATGAGTTCTGGATGAGCAGTGTTTGGGTCCAGAACCACAGGACTGTAGGAGACCATGTCCTTCATCTTGTTCCAGATGTTGAAGGCCAGGTTGCCCAGGTGTTTGGCCTGGTCTATCGGAGCTCCTGAGTCCAGATCCTCCAGCAGGGGGTGCTGCTGGACTCTTTCCACTGCAGCCTTGTAGTTGAGCAGGAATGAGACGCCTTCAGCTCTCAGCTCGTCCTCTGTGGCTCTGACTGTGTGTGAAAGAGCTGCTATCTCTCTGCTCAGAGCCTCCATCTTCTCCTTCATCCTCTGACTCTTCTGCTCCTCTTCCTCCCTTAGTGCAGCCATCCTGGCCTCCTCTTCCTCTTCTAGAAACTGGTGAAGCTTCTTAAACTGCTCCTTAATCTGCCTCTCTGTGTGTCGGGCCTGGACCTTAATGTGTTCTGCTGTTTGACCAAACTTCACTTGTACTTCTTCAAAACCCTTTAACTTCTTCTTTAAGGCCTCCAGAGTTTCCTCAAGTTCCTTCTTGAGTTTCGGAGCAGCTTCATCGATGGGTCTGAATCTGTGGTTGGTGTGTGTTTCTGAATCCCTGCAGATGAGACACACTGGCTGCTGATGGTCCAGACAGAAGAGTTTGAGTTTCTCAGAGTGCAGACTGCAGAGAGGCTCTGAAGATCTCTGCTCTCTCTCTAGTAAGAAGCACTCACACAGGTTATAATAAGTTATTAATATTATTATTATTAGTAGTAGTAGTATTAGGTTCTTCAACACCAGGTTAATAGGTGGTTCAAACACTGAAGATCTCTGCTCTCTCTGCTGTAAGAAGCTCTCACACAGGTTCTTCAACGCCAGGTTATTAGGTGGATCAGCCTTTGAAGATCTTCTCTTACAAACTGGACACAGTTGATCTTGTTTCTGTCTCCACCAACTCTGCAGACAGTCTTTACAGAAGCTGTGGCTGCAGGACAGAACAACAGGATCTCTGAAGACCTCCGTACAGACCGAACAGAAGAAATCCTCCTCTAATCTGGAAGCCATTTAGTCTGTGAGTGAAAGAAAGTCAGTGACAGAAAGTAGAGTCAGTCATGGCTCCTCTCCCTCCTCTACTGGCTAGACTTTTACTGTTTACTGTACTGAGTTTACTGTGACTCTGAGTCCAGGTTTTAGTCAAACTCACCTTCAGTGTGTGGAGTGTCAGCAGGTTGAAGCAGCAGTGTTGTAGCTGAACTCACTCTCAGGAAGTTTGTTAGTTTGGTCTGAAGCTGAATCTGATCGTCTCTTCTTCAGTCTGCGTCTCTGGGACTGAAGTGAAAGTGCAGCAGTTTCCTGGTTTATGAGTCATGTGAGGGGGCGGAGCTTTGAAAAGTGACTGAATGTTGAGCCGGTCGGTCCAGATGAATGTAGAGGAGCAGTTCCAGGCACGTGCCTCATATCAAGGTTATAATAGTTTTGGATTTTTAATTATAGTTTAGTTTTATTTAGTTTTGACTTCTTTTTCTCTAATTCAGTTAGTTTTAATCAGTTTTTAGAGCGGGTTTGCTTGTTTTAGTTAGTTTTAATTTCTTTCTAAACGCTTAGTTTTTATTAGTTTTGGTAGTTTTTTCATACTTTGGGTTATTTGTTGGTTGAAGGATTCCAAAAGATCAGAGCAAGTATTGTGTAATAAAACTCAAAAGATACCATTTAACAAATGTATTCAGTTACTGCAGTTTTTTTGACATACTAGTGCAGTAAAGTAACAATAGGCCTACAGTAGCCTACCTCGCATGTTGTATTGTATTTAACATAAAGTAGCATAAAGTGAACACAGAAAATGTTTTGGACATTTAAAGTGCACTTTTATCTGGTAGTGCACAGAGCCAGACAGCTGATAATATACTTCTCCACCTCAGCTTGATGCTGATGTGCTTAGCTTTTGTTAACCTTACAGTGCCTTCTGTCCATTAGAACTGGTTCAGGATGAGGCATTTGTATTCGAATAAAATTCAAAATAGGTGTAATAATATAAAATCTCACTCACTCACACACTGCCTCTGTCTTTCCTGTTCGCTCCCGAGGAGTGTGTCCTCTCACACTCACACGCGCACATACACACAGTCTCTCTGCTCTCTGGGAGTGGGCAGCTTGTCTGTTCTTCTGAGCTCCCAGATGTTCACGGATCTGTATAGGCTGCTACATTTCAGTTCTCAACGGGCCTGTCAGGTCAACCTAATCGGTCGCGCGGGCTTGGACCGAGTCTGGCCGTGTCTGGTCCGGGCTTCAGCACGCGTGTCGGACCGTGTCTGGTTTAATTAATACGAGGGTAAACATTGCACACGATTTCAACCATAGAGCTCTGCAAGCATAATTAACCGATCCCGAGTGTCTTTCTAAGGGACGTTTGGTCACGGGAAGTGACGGACCGCCAGGTGCAGTGTGGTGCCAGCTCACGGAAAATTGCTCGAGTGAAATAGCCTGAATCGATTTCATATCAATCCGGAATTGACAAAGACGAAAACGAAGGGAATTTTATCTATAATTTCAGTACGTTTTAGTTAGTTTTGTAAACACACAATACAGTTTCAGTTAGTTATCGTTTTTTCATTTGATTATAGTTTTTATTTATTTCAGTTAACGAAAATGTTTTTTCAATTCTAGTTTTCGTCATTTCGTTCGTTTTCGTTAACGATAATAACCTTGCCTCATATTATAAAAGCTCTTTTCATGTGTTTTTTAATAAATAAATAAATTAGTGTTGTGTATAGGGATGTTAAAAAAAAAAAAAGGTTATCTACCGTACACATTTTCTTGTAAAACCGTGTCTTGTGTGTGTGTGTGAGTTGAGAAATATAAACTCATGTAGATTAATAACACAAGCTCTGACAGCTTTGAAAAGTGACATAATTGTGGTCAGAAACTTGCTTTACCTGTTAGAAAAACCTGGGTGTGAATATCTTGATGTGTGTAACATATAGAGACCTATATTTAACACTTTTTTTTGTTATTTTTACTCATTATTTTCATTAATTCTTTGTGTGGAAGGGAGCAACTGTTTAAAAAACAAAAATAAAGAACATTTGTGGGGAAAATACAACAAAACCTCAGATTCCAGATAATCATGTGATTTTATACATCCATATTTTGGGGAACTAAATTACACGTAATAATTGTGTGAAAGCAAAAGCCTTTTTTTTCTCTTTTTAACCATCAAACTCTATCGTTGTATCCCAATGTATCTGTTCATATGTCATACATCAACATATTTCTGTCAGGTGGCCTAAATTTGCCCAAAATAGCCCGGACCCGACCCATCGCTACACAGTAGATGAATCAGTTTTAGTTTAGTTTTTATTTTAGAGGCACTGACTAGTTTTTATTTAGTCTTAGTTGTAGTTTTTATTTAGTCTTAGTCTCAGTTGTAGTTTTTATTTAGTCTTAGTTGTAGCTTTTATTTAGTCTTAGTCTCAGTTGTAGTTTTTATGTAGTCTCAGTTGTAGTTCTTATTTAGTCTTAGTCTTAGTTGTAGTTTTTATTTAGTCTTAGTCTTAGTTTTTCAGGTTTTAGGAGAAAGCCTCTGTCAGACCTCTGAAGGTGAACTTCCATTCCATAATGTTTTTTTTTTTTTTCAAAAACTGTAAAACTTCTTAAACCTATTAATATTATTAATCTATCTCCTCCCACATTTTTTTCCTCAATTGACACCAAACTTGCTAGAGAGCATCTTCAGACTGTCCTACACAAAACTGGTTTCTCAGATTTTTGATTTATCAAAAATTGAACCTACAGTGCATCAAAATGTTTGAGTGTACAGTAAACACTACTGTAATATACCTACCTGCAAATTCTTGCTAAATACATTTTCAACGTTCATGGAAAAAATGGACAACATTTTGGAATCATGGTAGATGATGTGTGGCAAATTTCAGAATTTTATCTCAAAAACTGAATTTTTCCACAGCATTTTGAATGTTTTTCTCATGTGAACAATTAGAGTCAATGCAAGAATGGCATATTTAAACATCGGTTATTGAGCTGAGTAGCAGCTATAATTATTAATTGAAACCACTTTGACCAACGACAGCAGTAAAATGCTGCTTTAGCATTGACATGATTGATCAGCCAATACTTTCCTGATGATATCTTCAGTGCAGTACTTACCTGTGCAGAGTACTTGTACACTTCCTCCACCTGTGCTGCTAATTATAAAGAGAATTGGATGTTGTGTAGAAGCAGGAGACGTTAAAGACGAAGCTGAATATGAATCCAAGTCAAGACAACATTTTATTATGTTGATGAAAAACAGGAACAAACGTACATTCAGTTTTTGTGATGAAATGACACGATACATTTTATATCATTTCATATGAACAGATACAAACTTTTCACATATGTAATTAAACCAGAATCACTTTCAACTTTTCATATTTGACATTTTATCATCTGGAGAAGAAGAATCACATGTTCAGTCATTTTTCATTTTTTAAAAAATCTTATCACTCTACACAACATCATAATAACGACCGTAATATAAATGACTCATAAAGATAAAAAAGAGTGAAAATATTTTACACATGAAAAGTAGTAAAAAAAGGAAAAGTGTAATAATGAGGCAGCAGGAGGACAGGTGCAGTTTAACAGGTTCAATTCACTGACTTTTCCCTTTAAGAAATAAACAACATTATAAATATGATCATCCTCTTTAACTCTAACTGCTCTGCTGCTTCACTGTCACTGACACCTTCACTGGTAACAGCTTCAATGGGAGACCATCAGCAATCTGAATGTATGGAAACATCTTCTGAGTGAAAGTGTGTGTGAAGGTGTGTATGTGTGTGTTAGTATTAGGATCAGAGAACGACAGTTTTCTTCTGTTCAAGTCCAGATTCACTCTGATCCTCTGGAGCTTCTTCTGCTCTGGGAGATCAATGAATGGCGTTGATGGTGAACCTGCTCCGTATTTGCCTCCACTGAACCATAACATCCATAATCCAGACTCTATCTCCTTTCCCTTCCTCTGTGCAGACTCTGTTAACACACCCAGTGCCCACCCTGTACTGTCTCCGACCTCGACATCCCAGCTGTGAGTCCCTGAGTTAAAACCCTCAGAGCCCAGGACAATGAAAGGATCACACCTCTCTGGATTGTCAGGAAGCTTCTGTTCGTTTCCTAGTCTCACACTGGTCAGATCTTCAGACAGGATTAGGATAGGAGTCTTGGATCAGCAGTGTTTGGGTCCAGAACCACAGGACTGTAGGAGACCATGTCCTTCATCTTGTTCCAGATGTTGAAGGTCAGGTTGCCCAGGTGTTTGGCCTGGTCTATCAGAGCTCCTGAGTCCAGCTGTGGATCGTCCAGCAGGGGGCGCTGCTGGACTCTTTCCACTGCAGCCTTGTAGTTGAGCAGGAATGAGACGTCTTCAGCTCTCAGCTCGTCCTCTGTGGCTCTGACTGTGTGTGAAAGAGCTGCTATCTCTCTGCTCAGAGCCTCCATCTTCTCCTTCATCCTCTGACTCTTCTGCTCCTCTTCCTCCCTCAGTGCAGCCATCCTGGCCTCCTCTTCCTCTTCTAGAAACTGGTGAAGCTTCTTAAACTGCTCCTTAATCTGCCTCTCTGTGTGTCGGGCCTGGACCTTAATGTGTTCTGCTGTTTGATCAAACTTCACCTGAACTTCTTCAAAACCCTTTAACTTCTTCTTTAAGGGCTCCAGAGTTTCCTTAAGTTCCTTCTTGAGGTCTGAAGCAGCTTCATTGATGGGTCTGAATCTGTGGTCGGTGTGTTTTTTTGAATCTCTGCAGATGTGACACACTGGCTGCTGATGGTCCAGACAGAAGAGTTTGAGTTTCTCAGAGTGCAGACTGCAGAGAGCCTCTGAAGATCTCTGCTCTCTCTGCTGTAAGAAGCTCTCACACAGGTTCTTCAACGCCAGGTTAATAGGTGGTTGAAACTTTGAAGATCTTCTCTTACAAACTGGACACAGTGGATCTTGTTTCTCCTTCCACCAGCTCTTCAGACAGTCTTTACAGAAGCTGTGGCTGCAGGACAGAAGAACAGGATCTCTGAAGACCTCCGTACAGACCGGACAGCAGAGATCCTCCTCTAATCTGGAAGCCATTTAGTCTGTGAGTGAAGCTGAAAACACAACAGACAGGAAGTAGAGTCAGTCATGGCTCCCCTCCCTCCTTTACTGACTTGACTGAAGTTTACTGTGACTCTGAGTCCAGGTTTTAGTCAAACTCACCTTCAGTGTGTGGAGTGTCAGCAGGTTTAAGCAGCAGTGTTGTAGCTGAACTCACTCTCAGGAAGTTTGTTAGTTTGGTCTGAAGCTGAATCTGACCGTCTCTTCTTCAGTCTGCGTCTCTGGGACTGAAGTGAAAGTGCAGCAGTTTCCTGGTTTATGAGTCATGTGAGGGGGCGGAGCTTTGAAAAGTGACTGAATGTTGAACCGGTCGGTCCAGATGAATGTAGAGGAGCAGTTCCAGGCACATGCCTCATATCAAGGTTATAATAGTTTTGGATTTTTAATTATAGTTTAGTTTTATTTAGTTTTGACTTCTTTTTCTCTAATTCAGTTAGTTTTAATCCGTTTTTAGAGCGGGTTTGCTTGTTTTAGTTAGTTTTAATTTCTTTATAAACGCTTAGTTTTAGTTTAGTTTTTATTAGTTTTAGTAGTTTTTTCATACTTTGGGTTATTTGTTGGTTGAAGGATTCCAAAAGATCAGAGCAAGTATTGTGTAATAAAACTCAAAAGATACCATTTAACAAATGTATTCAGTTACTGCAGTTTTTTTTTGACATACTAGTGCAGTAAAGTAACAATAGGCCTACAGTAGCCTACCTCGCATGTTGTATTGTATTTAACATAAAGTAGCATAAAGTGAACACAGCAAATGTTTTGGACATTTAAAGTGCACTTTTATCTGGTAGTGCACAGAGCCAGACAGCTGATAATATACTTCTCCCCCTCAGCTTGATGCTGACGTGCTTAGCTTTTGTTAACCTTACAGTGCCTTCTGTCCATAAGAACTGGTTCAGGATGAGGCATTTGTATTCGAATAAAATTCAAAGTAGGTGTAATAATATAAAATCTCACTCACTCACACACTGCCTCTGTCTTTCCTGTTCGCTCCCGAGGAGTGTGTCCTCTCACAAACGCACACACACACACACACACACACACACACACACACACACACACACACACACACACACACACACACACACACACACACAGTCTCTCTGCTCTCTGGGAGTGGGCAGCTTGTCTGTTCTTCTGAGCTCCCAGATGTTCAAGGATCTGTATAGGCTGCTACATTTCAGTTCTCAACGGGCCTGTCAGGTCAACCTAATCGGTCGCGCGGGCTTGGACCGAGTCTGGCCGTGTCTGGTCCGGGCTTCAGCACGCGTGTCGGACCGTGTCTGGTTTAATTAATACGAGGGTAAACATTGCACACGATTTCAACCATAGAGCTCTGCAAGCATAATTAACCGATCCCGAGTGTCTTTCTAAGGGACGTTTGGTCACGGGAAGTGACGGACCGCCAGGTGCAGTGTGGTGCCAGCTCACATAAAATTGCTCGAGTGAAATAGCCTGAATCAATTTCATATCAATCCGAAATTGACAAAGACGAAAACGAAGGGAATTTTATCTATAATTTCAGTACGTTTTAGTTAGTTTTGTAAACACACAATACAGTTTCAGTTAGTTATCGTTTTTTCATTTGATTATAGTTTTTATTTATTCCAGTTAACGAAAATGTTTTTTCAATCCTAGTTTTCGTCATTTCGTTCACGATAATAACCTTGCCTCATATTATAAAAGCTCTTTTCATGTGTTTTTTAATAAATAAATAAATTAGTGTTGTGTATAGGGATGTAAAAAAAAAAAAAAAAAAGGTTATCTACCATACACATTTTCTTGTAAAACCGTGTCTTGTGTGTGTGTGAGTTGAGAAATATAAACTCATGTAGATCAATAACACAAGCTCTGACAGCTTTGAAAAGTGACATAATTGTGGCCAGAAACTTGCTTTACCTGTTAGAAAAACCTGGGTGTGAATATCTTGATGTGTGTATATATATACATATATTTAACACTTTTTTTTGGTGTTATTTTTACTCATTATTTTCATTAATTCTTTGTGTGGAAGGGAGCAACTGTTTAAAAAACAAAAATAAAGAAAATTTGTGGGGAAAATACAACAAAACCTCAGATTCCAGATAATCATGTGATTTTATACAGCCATATTTTGGGGAACTAAATTACATGTAATAATTGTGTGAAAGCAAAACCCTTTTATTTTTTCTTTTTAACCATCAAACTCTATCATCGTATCCCAATGTATCTGTTCATATGTCATGCATCAACATATTTCTGTCAGGTGGCCTAAATTTGCCCAAAATAGCCCGGACCCGACCCATCGCTACACAGCAGATGAATCAGTTTTAGTTTAGTTTTTATTTTAGAGGCACTGACGAGTTTTTATTTAGTCTTAGTTGTAGTTTTTATTTAGTCTTAGTTGTAGCTTTTATTTAGTCTTAGTCTCAGTTGTAGTTTTTATGTAGTCTCAGTTGTAGCTTTTATTTAGTCGTAGTCTCAGTTGTAGTTTTTATGTAGTCTCAGTTGTAGTTTTTATTTAGTCTTAGTTGTAGTTTTTCAGGTTTTAGGAGAAAGCCTCTGTCAGACCTCTGAAGGTGAACTTTCATCCCATAATGTTTTTTTCTTTTTTTCAAAAACTGTAAAACTTCCTAAACCTATTTATATTATTAACCTATCTCCTCCCACATTTTTTTCCTCAATTGACACCAAACTTGCTTGAGAGCATCTTCAGACTGTCCTACACAAAACTGGTTTCTCAGATTTTTGATTTATCAAAAATTGAACCTACAGTGCATCAAAATGTTTGAGTGTACAGTAAACACTACTGTAAACATATACCTACCTGCAAATTCTTGCTAAATACATTTTCAACGTTCATGGAAAACATGTACAACATTTTGGAATCATGGTAGATGATGTGTGGCAAATTTCAGAATTTTATCTCAAAAACTGAATTTTTCTCTCATGTGAACAATTGGAGTCAATGCAAGAATGGCATATTTAAACATCAGTTATTGAGCTGAGTAGCAGCTATAATTATTAATTGAAGCCTTGTACCAAGTTGGTAAACCACTTTGACCAACGACAGAAGTAAAATGCTGCTTTAGCATTGACATGATTGATCAGCCAATACTTTCCTGATGATATCTTCAGTGCAGTACTTACCTGTGCAGAGTACTTCCTCCACCTGTGCTGCTAATTATAAAGAGAATGGGATGTTGTGTAGATGCAAGAGACATTAAAGACGAAGCTGAATATGAAACCAAGTCAAGACAACATTTTATTATGTTGACGAAAAACAGGAACAAACGTACATTCAGTTTTTGTGATGAACTGACACATTGATACATTTTAGATCATTTCATATGAACAGATACAAACTTTTCACACATGTAATTAAACCAGAATCACTTTTCAACTTTTCATGTCTGACATTTTATCACCTGGAGAAGAAGAATCAAATGTTCAGTCATTTATCATTTTTTAGCTCATCACTCCACACAGTCATAATAATAAAAAGTAATTTGAAATGACTCAACCATAAAAAAGAGTGAAAATATTTTTCACATGAAGAGTAGTAAAAAAGGAGAAGTGTAATAATGAGGCAGCAGGAGGACAGGTGCAGTTTAACAGGTTCAATTCACTGACTTTTCCCTTTAAGAAATAAACAACATTATAAATATGATCATCCTCTTTATCTATAACTGCTCTGCTCCACTGTCACTGACACCTTCACTGGTAACAGCTTCAATGGGAGGTTTTCACCAGTGTTAATGTATGGAAACATCTTCTGAGTGAAAGTGTGTGTGAAGGTGTGTATGTGTGTGTTAGTATCAAGATCAGAGAACGACAGTTTTCCTCTGTTCAAGTCTAGATTCACTCTGATCCTCTGGTGCTTCTCCTGCTCTGAGAGAACAGTGACTGGAGCTGATGGTGAATATGCTGAGTATTTACCGCCATCAAACCATATCATCCATAATCCAGACACTATCTCCTCTCCCTTCCTCTGCACAGACTCTGTTAACACACCCAGTGCCCAGTATGTATTGTCTCCAACCTCGACATCCCAGCTGTGAGTCCCTGAGTTAAAACCCTCAGAGCCCAGGACAGAGTAGGAAGAATCATCAAACCTCTCTGGATTGTCAGGAAGCAGCTGTTCATCTACTCCATGTCTCAGACTGGTCAGATCTCCAGACAGGATGAGATACGGATAAGCAGTGTTTGGGTCCAGAACCACAGGACTGTAGGAGACCATGTCCTTCATCTTGTTCCAGATGTTGAAGGTCAGGTTGCCCAGGTGTTTGGCCTGGTCTATCAGAGCTCCTGAGTCCAGCTGTGGATCCTCCAGCAGGGGGCGCTGCTGGACTCTTTCCACTGCAGCCTTGTAGTTGAGCAGGAATGAGACGTCTTCAGCTCTCAGCTCGTCCTCTGTGGCTCTGACTGTGTGTGAAAGAGCTGCTGTCTCTCTGCTCAGAGCCTCCATCTTCTCCTTCATCCTCTGACTCTTCTGCTCCTCTTCCTCCCTCAGTGCAGCCATCCTGGCCTCCTCTTCCTCTACTAGAAACTGGTGAAGCTTCTTAAACTGCTCCTTAATCTGCCTCTCTGTGTGTCGGGCCTGGACCTTAATGTGTTCTGCTGTTTGACCAAACTTCACTTGAACTTCTTCAAAACCCTTTAACTTCTTCTTTAAGGCCTCCAGAGTTTCCTCAAGTTCCTTCTTGAGTTTCGAAGCAGCTTCATTGATGGGTCTTATTCTGTGGTTGGTGTGTGTTTCTGAATGGAGACAGACGAGACACACCGGCTGCTGATGGTCCAGACAGAAGAGTTTGAGTTTCTCAGAGTGCAGACTGCAGAGAGCCTCTGAAGATCTCTGCTCTCTCTGCTGTAAGAAGCTCTCACACAGGTTCTTCAACACCAGGTTACAAGGTGGACGATCCTTTGAAGATCTTCTCTTACAAACTGGACACAATTGATCTTGTTTCTCCTTCCACCAGCTCTTCAGACAATCTTTACAGAAGCTGTGGCTGCAGGACAGAACAACAGGATCTCTGAAGACCTCCGTACAGACCGAACAGCAGAGATCCTCCTCTAATCTGGAAGCCATTTAGTCTGTGAGTGAAGCTGAAAACACAACAGACAGGAAGTAGAGTCAGTCATGGCTCCCCTCCCTCCTCTACTGACTTGACTGAAGTTTACTGTGACTCTGAGTCCAGGTTTTAGTCAAACTCACCTTCAGTGTGGAGTGTCAGCAGGTTGAAGCAGCAGTGTTGTAGCTGGACTCACTGAATCTGATCGTCTCTTCTTCAGTCTGCGTCTCTGGGACTGACAGAGTCCAATGAACTGTTTCCTGGTTTATCTGAGGTGAGTCATGTGAAGGGGCGGAGCTTTGAAAAGTGACTGAATGTTGAACAGGTCGGTCCAGGTGAATGTAGAGGAGCAGGTCCAGGCACGTGCCTTGTATTAAAAAAGCCCTTTTCATGTGTTTTTTAATAAATAAATAAATTACTGTTGTGCATAAGGATATATATATTAAAAAAAGGTTATCTACTGTACACATTTTCTTGTAAAACCGTGTCTTGTGTGTGGGAGTTAAGACATAAACTCATGTAGATTAATAACACAAGCTCTGACAGCTTTGAAAAGTGACATAATTGTGGTCAGAAACTTGCTATACCTGTTAGAAAAACCTGGGTGTGAATATCTTGATGTGTGTAACATATAGATACATATATTTAACACTTTTTTTGTTATTTTTACTCATCATGTTCATGTGTTCTTTGTGTGGAAGGGAGCAACTGTTTAAAAAACAAAAATAAAGAACTTGTGGGGAAAGTACAACTAAACCTCAGATTACAGATGCTCATGTGATTTTATACATCCATATTTTCGGGAAATAAATTACACGTAATAATTGTGTGAAAGCAAAAGCCTTTTTTTCTTTTCTTTTTTTTTTTACCATCAAACTCTATTGTCGTATCCCAATGTATCTGTTCATATGTCATGCATCAACATATTTCTGTCAGGTGGCCTAAATTTGCCCAAAATAGCCCGGACCCGACCCATCGCTACACAGCAGATGAATCAGTTTTAGTTTAGTTTTTATTTTAGAGGCACTGACTAGTTTTTATTTAGTCTTAGTCTTAGTTGTAGTTTTCCAGGTTTTAGGAGAAAGCCTCTGTCAGACCTCTGAGGATGAACTTTTTCCCTTTTAGTTGCATCCATCCCATAATGTTCCCATCAGTCCTCATCAGGTCGTCGTCCCATATTGAGCTGTGGCGTTTTCTTCCTACAGCTTTAGACATCGACAAGAAAACTACAACTAAGCTACTGTTATCTGACTTTACTTTACTGCAGTTTAGCATCCACACCTGGAGGTTGGAGCAAGCTCTTGTTTTTATTTCAGTTTACTAGATTATTATTTCACTGCTGGTTTTAGTTTCAATGAACTATAATAACCCTGTAATGATGATGATGTCACTCACCAAGCAGCTGGTTGATGGCGCCCTGGTCACACAGATCCTGCTTCACTGACTCGTCACCTGATGATGTCACAGACCTCAGGACTCGAACACAGAGTCTCATCGGAGCCTTTTTGCTGCCGCGACCTCCAACGCCGTGGAAACTGTGACCGTGACCAAAGTACGAGTCTGAAACACACGAAGATGAGACACATCTGAGGACAAAGTTCAAATACCTGAACCTGAACTACAAGTTTAAAGTTGAGAGGTTGAAGATGAAAATTAGACCGCCGTCACCGGGGCCCCAGCCTGGAGCCAGGCCTGGGGTTGGGGCTCGCAGGTGAGCGTCCAGTGGCCAGATTTCTTCCCATGGGACCTACAAGAGCGATGTGGGCCCGCCTTCCAGTAGGCCCACCACCAGCAGGAAGAATCAAGGGACCAGTGCGTTGTATTCTGGGTGGCAGTCGTGGGCGGGGGCCCCGACGACCCAATCCCTGGACAACAACTCTGGCTATAGGGACATGGAATGTCAGAGCCTGAGCTCATGCGGGAGGCTGAGCGGTACCGGCTAGAGATAGTCAGGCTCACCTCTATACACAGTCTGGGCTCTGGAACCCAACTCCTTGAGAGAGGCTGGATTCTCTTCCACTCTGGAGTTGCCCGCGGTGAGAGGCGGCAAGATGGTGTGGGCTTGCTCATAGCTCCCCAGCTCAGCCGCCATGTGTTGGAGTTCTCCCCGCTGAACAAGAGGGTCACCTCCCTGTACCTTCAGGTCAGGGACAGGTTTCTCACAGTTGCCTCGGGTGGATGTCCATTAGTGAACGTGGCACCAGGACACCCTAGGCCAGAGGTCAATGATCTGACCTCCTCAACTGATCACCACCTGGTGGTGAGTTGGATCCGCTGGCAGAGGAGGAAGCTGGACAGACTTGGCAGACCAAAGAGTATCGTGAGGGTCTGCTGGGGACGTCTGGCGGAATCCCATGTCAGGGAGGTCTTCAACTCCCACCTCCGGGAGAGCTTTGACCAGATCCCGAGGGAGGCTGGAGACATTGAGTCCGAGTGGACCATGTTCTCCACGTCCATTGTTGACGCGGCTGTCCGAAGCTGTGGTCGTAAGTTCCCCAGTGCCTGTCGTGGTGCTGGGGAACCCGGTGGTGGACACCGGAAATAAGGGATGCCAAGAAGGAGTCCTATCGAGCCTGGCTGGCTCGGGGGACTCCTAAGGCAGCTGACGGGTACTGGCACGCCAAGCGGACGGCAGCTTGGAATAACGAGATGTATCCGTTTTCAAAACAAGAGTTTACTAAAAGAAAAAATAATTTACATCCATCGCTCCCTGTGCTCCTGTTCACAGCTCTCACGTCCAACTGAAGCTGTCGCTGACGTCATTTCCCTCAAATTCTAGACTCTAGACAAAAACACAAACTATGAAATAATGAAGTTCAAAACTAAAAAAATCTATAAATGACGGCTCTTACAGTGACGTTGTGAAGCTGTGATCGTTTTCTACACATTATAACATTATCAGACTCTGACTCAAACCTCTGATCCTCCATCACTTCACATTTTCCCTCCAGCGACAAACTCATCTTCATCATCATCATCATCATCACAAACTTCCTCCAACTCTCTGTCCTACAAGCTCCGCCCCCTTCCTCCTGCTCCTCCTCCTCCTCCTCCTCCTCCTCCTCCTCCTCCTCCTCCTCCTCCTCCTCCTCCTCGCCCTGACAGGTCAGAGGTCAGAGGTCACCGGTAGTTTCTGACTCATCCGTCTGCTGCTGTACACACACACTGCCGTCCCCACGGTGACCATCACCATGGCGATGGGATCGATGAAGCTGCTCTGCGGCTGCATCCGGACTTCACCTGACACCTGCCGCTTCAAGGAACATGTGTGTTAATGCACTGCAGAGACTTATGTAACACACACACACACACACACACACACACACACACACACTACAGAGGAACTAGTTGAGTGACTCCAGTAACGAGACGTCCACAGGAACAAAGACATTTCTACTTGGGGCTGTATTTTCCTAACATTTTAGGTCTAAAAGAAGGATTTCCTTCTTTCCTTTCCAGATTCCTTCCTTTAGACCTAAAATGTTAGGAGGTAAATTTGCCCAGAATTGTCCTTTAAAGTTTTTACAGATCAGAGAAACGACATCATTCGTTATGTTGAATATTTCACTTTATTTACTGTTGATGTTTATTAATTCAATATAATATATAATAAATATGAACTTTAACAGATACGACACAGAGACCAGTTACTCTACTACAGCTGTGTGTGTGTGTGTGTGTGTGTGTGTGTGTGTGTGTGTGTGTGTGTGTGTGTGTGTGTGTGTGTTGTGTTCATATATTAAAGCACTGAGGTGAAAACTATAAATACAACAAACAGGAACTCGTCTGTTACAGATTCAAAGTGATGATGAAGATGAAGATGAAGATGATGAAGGTGTGGTACTGGTCAGTGTTTGACGGACACGGTGCTGAAGTACTCGGGGTCCTGTGCTGCTGGTTCCGCCGCGTGTTCGATTCCCGTGGCGGCAGCGGCGGCGGCTCTGATCACGGTCCGTCCCACCGTCACCTTGACACCGGCCGGTCCCTGAGCTCCGGTTCTGTCCACGGCCAGGACGCGACCCAGGAAGTCCTGACGCACACGAACACACCAGCAGTCAGAGTGTGTGTCTGTGTGTTTGTTGCTACAGCGCCACCTGTGTTGTTGCTAATGGATACAGATAATATATACGAAATATGGACAATATGGATGTCAGTAGGAACGTGAGTATCGAACGTGAATCACATTGTTCGTTTAAAGGACAATTCCAGGCGAATTCAACTCGGGGGTGTATTTTCATATCATTTTAGGTCTAAAAGAATGAATCTGAAGATTTTCAGTTTAATCGCTCCTGTTTTGCGGTAGTTGTGTCTGTCCCCGCATCGCCACGGCAGCAATGAATGGGAGTGGATGTAAGTTCTGCTGTTTAGGCTGTTTCCAGCCCTCAAAGCCGCAATTTTTTTCCACAGACAGCGTCAGATGGCTACTCAAACATGCACCGAGAAGTTTATTTACTTCAAGCAAGTCGACATGTTTGTAAAAGTCGATCTAATTCAAAGTCTCCCGGAGTCTCGCGCGAGCCCGAAGTTGCAGTGCTGGTGTATTCAGGTGCAGTGGGAGCTACCGCTTGTGTCATAAACACAGGAATATCAACTCTTTACTTGCTTGAAGTGTACATTTTTTTCCACAGACAGCGTCAGATGGCTACTCAAAGATGCGCCGAGAAGTTTTTTTTCCTTGAAGCAAGTAAAGAGTTGATATTCCTGTATTTATGACACAAACGGTAGCTTTTCCCACTGCATGTGAACACACCGCGCACGGTAACTGGTCTCGCGCGAGACTCCGGGAGACTTTGAATTAGATCTAGTTTTACAAACATGTCGGCTTGCTTGAAGTAAATAAACTTCTCGGTGCATGTTTGAGTAGCCATCTGATGCTGTCTGTGGAAAAAAATTGCGGCTTTGAGGGCTGGAAACAGCCTAAACAGCAGAACTTACATCTACTCCCATTCATTGCTGCCGTGGCGATGCGCGGACAGACGCAACTACCGCAAAACAGGAGCGATTAAACTGAAAATCTTCAGATTCATTCTTTTAGACCTGAAATGATATGAAAATACACCCCTGAGTTGAATTCGCCTGGAATTGTTAATTAAAAGTTTTTGTCTAAAATGTATCTGACAGTGTAACGACTGTTTGACCATAATACGTTTACTACGAACGTCTTATATAGGCTACACGTTGTCAAATACAGTAATATATATAATATTGATCTTTTTGGAGGCTTGCTTGGCCGGCACATTTTGTTTAAGTTAATGAAACCGAGATACTTTTAATTCTGTGTGCTTAAATTAAACAGAAATAAAATTATAGGCTATGTGTGTGTGGGCCAACGTGTTCATGAAATATAAAATGTCATGCTGTTGTGGAAACGTTGGCCCACACTGTCAGATACATTTAGACAAAAACTTTTATGACATTAAACGAACAATGTGATTCACGTTTGATACTCACGTTCCTACTTCCATCCATATTGTCCATATTTGGTATCTGTCATATCTGTATCCATTAGCAACAAAACCAATAGTAACCCCGTGCAATAGAACATTTAAAAGCATTTTATTTCATTATAGGCTATTGAATAAAGTTTAAAAGTGTTCCAAGCTTCACAAACTATTAGATCTTGGTGTTTTATTTGGATGTTGCCCTGTCAAAAAAAACATAGTGCGGGTCCAGACTGTGCAGTTTTACAGTCGACCACTAGGTGGCGTTAAGGGGTCTGAACGTGCAGGTCTCCAGTCTGCAGCCAGATACTGTTGTGTGCAGCTGAAGTTGCTCAGTTCAGTTCTGTCTCTTCACCAGCAGAGGTCAGTAAAGATCTGAATCTCTAAATAAATAAATATTTCAAATGTGTGTGTGTGTGTGTGTGTGCGTGTGTGTGTGTGTGTGTGTGTGTGTGTGTGTGTGTGTGTGTGTGTGTGTGTGTGTGTGTGTGAGACCTGAGCAGGACGAGCTGCAGTCGCCTCCTGCTTCAGGTGAGAAGCTTCACTCTGTTTCTTCCTCTGAGCTCTGACTTCCTGTCACAGAGAATAAAACACAGCTGAGACTCATCCAGGGTCAAAATAGATTATTATTATTAAAAATAATAATAATAATAATGAATCGATGGAGTGTGAACTAGTGAAACCTTGAGGATGTGATAGTCTGAGGTTCTGGACACGTATCCGTCCCAGGACTTTGCAGTGAGCTCCAGCTGCTTCCACTGAGACTTCAGCTGAGGAGGAGAGACACAACCACACAGTCAGGAGACTTTATTCATCAATAAACGTTTGGTAAAAGGTTCATAACATATCAGACAGACACAAAAAGAGCTCAGTTTCCTCAGAAAATTAACTCTGACTTGCTTCTCGCTTAAAGGGACAGTTCAACATTTAGTCAGATCCTCCTCTCACCATAGCCCCTATAGTCGTAGCAGTTGGTTCATCACCTTTAATTATGGGTGCATGTTGTTTTGAGATGGGCGGGGCAGAGACGTGAGCTGCTCAGTGAACACAATGGAGCTGAACGGTGCAGCAGGTCCCCTGTCCCTCATCAAACTCATCAAATACACAATCCAACAACTCCACAACGCTCTGGTGGACAAGTTGTGACCTGCACATTCACCACGCTATGAGATAATAACACAACGTTACCAGACAGAGTTGTTTTAGAGGGAAATGCAGCCGGAACTACATTCCAGACACGGCTGCTGGGCGGAGGGATTTCAGAAGAGAAAGTAGTTCAGAGTATTTGCTTCATGTGTCGTAATGTTACATAATTATACGTTATCTCATAGCGTGGTGAATGTGCAGGTCACAACTTGTCCATTATAGGGATTATGGTGAGAGGAGGACCTGACTAAATGTATGTATGTACTATCCCTTTAAAGAGAAACTAAGCAGGATTTCCCTGTGGCTATGCTCCATTTCTACCTTAATTAAAAATCCAGAGTAATTGTGATAATTAACTACGTGACTTGTGACTTGTTCCAGGGAGAGTTCCTAGTTCCTATTCAGTGGAAATTCTCACTGAATTTCAGTTTCAAGTCAAAAACTGTGCCAAGATACTTGTACATTTGTACAGTTTGCTCGTCCTCACCATGAATCAGGCGTTAGGTTCAGCACTGCTCTTCCTAAAATCAATGATTATTATTATATCATTGTTAACGGAGGAGAAACACACTGAGTCTATAATATTTTCAGACTGGTCAGAGAGCCCAGGTCCTGGTCCTGGTCCTGGTTGTGTTGGACCCACCTCTGTGTACATGAGCTGCTCCTCATCCTGGTCCTGGTTCAGCTGCTGCTGCAGGATGAGCTGCTGCTCAGCCGCCACCTTCTGGGCCGTGTCCTCGCTGATCCGGCCGATGGAGCTCAGAGCCTCCAGGTCGGGACTGACCGGCCTCAGCCCGTCCTCACGCAGCTCCCTGCTGATCTCGGCCCAGACCTCGCCCACCTGCCCACAGAGCAGCGGAGCGTCACAGAACCACTCAGTCACTCAGTCACACGTTCTGGTTTCTGTTCTGCAGCGAAACGTCTCCTACCTTGAAGTCCAGGTATCTCCTGACGATGCTCAGAGTCACGTAGTCTCTGGTGGACAGACCAGGAAGCTGCTGGAAACCTGAGGGAGGACGAGTCCACAGTCACTGACACGGTTCCTTTCAATGGAATCTTAATTTATTTAATTTATTTATAAGGCACCTTTAAAAACACACAAAATAACATGTAAGAGCAAAGTCACAGATGCCATAAAACCATAGGCGATGGAGCGCCCAAGGCTGCAATACAAGAACCCAACTACCAATTAAAATGCAGGATGCAGTTAATTAGATCAAATAAATAAAAAGGGGGGTATACATGATAAAAAATACTAGATAAGATAAGAGAAGATGGGATAAAAGAGTAAAAACAGAAGAAGGTGTAAAGTAAAACTAAGAGAATCTGAGTAAAACTGTGAAATAAAATAGATGATGATGAAAGAAGAGGATGACATCACATAAAAGAAAGACTGTAAAAGTGGGTTTTAAGAAGTGAGCAAGAGCTGCAACTAACGGTTACTTTCATTATCAATGAATCTGTTAATCTTGTTGATAAATAGATTAGTTGTTTGGTCAATAAAATGTTAAAAACATCAATCAGTGTTTCCCAAACCACCAGACGACGTCCTCAAATGTCTTGTTTTGTCCACAAACCAAAGAGAGACTCAGTTTATTGTCATAAAGGAACAAAGAAACCAGAAATATTCACATTTAAGAAGCTGGAATCAGAGAATCTGGACTGATTGAACAGAATCAAACAGCCTGTGTTGAGTGTTTTCTGTTTTACCCAGTTTGCAGAAGACGGAGTAGATCTTGGAGCGCAGGTTCTCCGACACCTCCAGGACGGCGCCGCTCGCCGTGTGGGCAGGAAGCGACGGGTGTGTGTCCTCCTGCAGCTGGCGGCTGAGGATCGGCCTGAGGGGGTCTGGACAGGTGAGACACGGTCAGCAGAGACATCCTCACCTGAGAGCTCAGTCACCACGCCGTGACCAAACTCCTGTTTAACCCTCTGAGGTCGGTGCAGCGTACACGATGCCGGAGGTTTGGTTTTATTGTTTCGTGGCGACGTAATTCTTATTTTATTGAAAGCGGGACACTTTCACCTTTACGTAGAGTCCACTGGTGAGTCTGTAGCTCAACCAGAAGCTGAATAATCCTGCCTCAAACATCTGAGTCCTATAGGACAATGGTTCTCAACGTGTGGTCCGGGGACCCCCAGGGGTCCTTGAGAGGGTTCAAGGGGGTCCCAACTTTCTCTTGAAATTTTACCACTTTTTTCTAGAATTTTTAAACTTTTTTATTTTTTATTTTTTTTCTTATTTTTTTTTATAGAAATGTTACCACTTTTTCTAGAATTAAAAAAAAACTTTTGTTTAAGAAATTTTACCAGTTCCTTCTAGATTTTTTTAAAAACTTTTTTTGGAGAAATTTTACCAGTTTTTTTTTGAGAAATTTAACACTTTATTCTAGAAAATCTTTAACTTTCTTTCTTTCTTTCTTTCTTTCTTTCTTTCTTTCTTTCTTCCTTTTTACCAAATCTTTCTAGAATTTGTTCTAAAAACTTTTCTTTGAGAAATTGTACCACTTTTTTCCAGAAATTTCTCTACAATATTTCCACAAATTCACGCCATTGGCCCTAATTTGAATTTACATTGACTAAAGAATTCTAGAAAAAAGTGGTAAAAATGTAAAAAAAAAAAAAAAAAAAAAGTGTCCCCAACCTTTTCTTTAAAATTTTACCACTTTTTTTCTACAATTTTTAAACTTTTTTAAATGTTCACCACTTTTTTTTAATCATTATTATTTTACTATTTTAAATAGAAATTTTATGACTTTTTCTAGAATTAAAAAAAAACTTTTGTTTGAGAAATTTTACCAGTTTCTTCTAGAATTTTTAAAAAACTTTTTTTTTGGAGAAATTTAACACTTCTTTCTAGAAAATCTTCAACGTTCTTTCTCCCTCTTTAGAAATCTTTTTCGAATTTTTTCTAAAAACTTTTTTGTTGAGAAATTGTACCACTTTTTTCCAGAAATTTCTCTGCAGCATTTCCACAGATTTCCGCCATTGGCTCTAATTTGAACATACATTGACTAAAAAAGTAATGTTCTTGCCACAGACTCTGACAGGTTCAACTGTTCCCATGAGTTCCTCCTGTGTTTCTGTTCAGTTGATCAATATTAATCAATAATCAATAACGTCCAGACCTGTGATCTCTCCGTGCCGGCTGCGGCCGACTCCCAGCGTCTCCTCCTCGTCCCTCCACAGCTGCAGCAGGAGGCTCGGAGCCGTCCGTCCTCCGTCCCCCCTCCAGCTCAGCAGGTGAGACACGGTGTTGGAGTTATCACACAGCTCCAGCAGCGTGGACAGCAGCACGCCACGCACACACCTGGGGCACGACTGACACACACACACACACACACACACACACACACACACACACAGGTTCAGTCCATATCTGTCAGAGAGACTCATTCACAGTGAGGGGAATAGCAGCGTTTTAAAATGATGGCGTTACTAACGGTGCTACTTTTTTCAACGACTAATCAATTAAAGCAGAAGTAAGTGATATATTTGTGTTAATATAAGTCTTAAATAGTTGTATCTTCCGACAGCAATCACTTACATAGAGTGTTTGGACTGAAACACGGGTCTGTCAGTCCCTCTGCTCTGCTCTGAGCCGAAGAGAAAACATTTATCGTATCCTACAGTTTTTATCCAATGAGGAGAGAGAACGGCATGCAGGGCTGTGTGTGCAGCCAAGGGACGCCGTGAATGTGGCGACGTAGGGACGAGGACTGTTATGGTGCGTTCAAGGAAACTCGTATTTTTCCGACCGTGAAGTCGTACCAGTTCGATCTGGTACGAGTTCACCGGTCAGAAGTTACGAGTGGCCGTTATAGTGACTTTCACAGGTAAAACAGGTCGGAAAAACACGAGTGGGTTGCCTGAAACGCTACAAAGTCGTAAGTTGTGACTTGAAGCTGTAATTTACGATTTCAAAAGCCTGCCTGGAACGCAGCATTAGCGAAAACAACCGGACCACTTACTTCTGCTTTAAGTTACTGTTTCCCCCGTTATAACGTTGTTACCGTTACCGATAGCAACCGCTTTAAGCTACTATCCTTGCATCTCTCAAACAGTTTAATTAATGAGTGAATTGAACTGTTACTTTTTATCCTTTTTATGCTGCTTTTTGATTTGATGTGGTGCTACAAACGAAATTTCATCGTGTTTTTATATGCAATGACTATCTATCTATCTATCTGTCTGTCTGTCTGTCTGTCTGTCCGTCCGTCCGTCCGTCTGTCTGTCCGTCTGTCTGTCCGTCTGTCCGTCTGTCTGTCTGTCCGTCCGTCCGTCCGTCCGTCCGTCTTTCTATCTATCTATCTTTTTGGGGAGAGTAACTAGTAACTATAACTACTTTTTAAAGGTACCGTGCCCAACAACAACACCACCACTGCTCCTTCATCTTCAGTGTGATACTCACAGAGAGGAGGTGCAGCAGGAGGAACACGCCCTCCTTCACCAGGAAGAAATCCTCCGTGGTGTAGCAGCCCACGATGCACGACCTGCACACACACACACACATACCAGCAGTTTATAATAAAGATCACTGTCAAACACCAACTGTGTGTGTGTGTGTGTGTGTGTGTGTGTGTGTGTGTGTGTGTGTGTGCACGGACCAGACGCAGTCGACGGTGGAGAGGAGGAGCTTGTTGTGTCCCAGGCCGCTGTAGAAGTGGGCGGAGCCTTTCCTCAGGAAGTGGACGACCATCTCGACGCCCTCGGACCCAAACAGCTCCTGGAGCAGAAGAACAAGACGACGAGGCAGCTTGATTCATTCATACAGCACATTTCACACCGAGGAGAAACTCAGTGAGCTTCACTTCAAAACAAAACATCTAACACTAAGAGATGGAAACGTACAGAAGTGTAATGCATTCACAAAAAAAGCTGTGTTTTTCAGAGTAATTTCTTTTCTGACTTCACGTGATTTCAAAATCCCAGGATAACGTAAGGACTGATTTCAAAATAAAGGTGCTACATCTGCTCTGATATTTCCTGAGTGACTCTGGTGGAGTTCAGTAATAACAGGTCGTCTTCTCTCAATATCAACCTGAATTTACAGTGAAAAATTAAATAAGAAAAATGTGTGGCTTTTCCTTTGAAAATCTACATCACCTTGCAAATCATGCAATTGAATCCGTTTTGGAAGGTCACCTTTATTTTGAAATCCGTCCTTACCCTTACACGCTCTGTTGTATAAACATGCAGCACAAAACAAAGCTGGAGAGAACTCGACTATATTTTTTGAAGTGGAGCATTTACGATGAAGTGGAGGCTTCACCGCAGCGGTTAAACTTTACTTGAAGGTGGGAACTTCTTGTGGGATTTTGAAATCTCATTAAGTCAGAAAAAATTACTCTAAATAAAAAATTGGAGGAAAAAAATTACCTCTAATAAAAACAGAAGAACAGAAAAAATTATTCAAAAAACAAACCAAAAAAAAAATGTTTTTTTTCAAGTGAATGCAACACGCTTCTATACAATTAAAAGCAAGAAAAAAAAGAATAAAAGAAAGTACAGAAAAAAGAGAAAGAAATTTATTTTAATAAAAAACTAGACTAAAATTGAGCTAAAAAATTAAATATGATCCCAGTTCTGCTGGTAGTTTGTTCCAGTTTGTAAATGCTGCTTGAGTCAGTATCTCAGCTCTACTGGGTTTATATTCTACTAACACGTTGTTCATGTATTCTGGACCTAAACCGTTCAGTGAGTCATAAACCAGTAGCAGAACTTTAAAATCTATTCTGTAGACCAACACCAACACACACTGATGATGAGTCTGTGGCTGATAAACATGAATCTACAGGAAGTGAACAGGTGGATGACATCACTGCAGCACAGACAGTGATGTCACGGTGCTGATGAGCTGATGATGTCACGTGTTCAGAGTTCGGACCTTCCTGTGCATGTCGGGCTCACACAGCGCCGACAGGACCAGCTGGATGTCCGACTTGATCTCCAGAGTCACTTCATCGTCCTCGACGCCGGGACCCGACTCCATCTGCATCAGGACGCCTGAGACACACACACACACACACACACACACACACACACACACACACACACACACACACACACACACACACACACACAAATGAGGTTGTTTCCAGTAAACTCTGGACTATCTCCCTTCAGGACACTTGGATTGCAGTGGATGAGCAGTGTGGAGGAATATTAAATGGTTTTTGTGTAGTTTCATGGACGTTTTTGTGTCTCCAGGTGCACTTTGAGGAATAAAAAACTACTCCGGAGTATTCATCAACACTTCCTCCACCTCTGCTGCTAATTCTGAAGAGAATGGGATGTTGTGTATAAGCAGGAGACGTAAAAGACGAAGCTGAACATGAATCCAAGTCAAGACAACATTTTATTATGTTGATGAAAAACAGGAACGAACGTACATTCAGTTTTTGTGATGAACTGACACATTGATACATTTTAGATCATTTCATATGAACAGATACAAACTTTTCACACATGTAATTAAACCAGAATCACTTTTCAACTTTTCATGTTTGACATTTTATCATCTGGAGAAGAACTCCAGATTTTCTTCTGGAGAAGAAGAATCAAACATTTAGTAATTTATCAATTTTTAACTCATCACTCCACACAAAGTTATAATAACAAACATAATATGAAATGACTCAAAGATAAAAGAAGAGTGAAAATATTTTCCACATGAAAAGTAGTAAAAAAAAGAAAAGAAAAGTATAATAATGAGACAGCAGGAGGACAGGTGCAGTTTAACAGGTTCAATTCACTGACTTTTCCCTTCAAGAAATAAACAACATTATAAATATGATCATCCTCTTTATCTCTAACTGCTCTGCTCCACTGTCACTGACACCTTCACTGGTAACAGCTTCAATGGGACGTTTCTACCAGTGTTAATGTATGGAAACATCTTCTGAGTGAAAGTGTGTGTGAAAGTGTGTATGTGTGTGTTAGTATCAGGATCAGAGAACGACAGTTTTCCTCTGTTGAAGTCCAGATTCACTCTGATCCTCTGGAGCTTCTTCTGCTCTGGGAGAACAATGTTTGGAGCTGATGGTGAACCTGCTTTGTATTTACCTTCAATGAACCATATCATCCATAATCCAGTCACTATCTTCTTTCCCTTCCTCTGCACAGACTTTGGTATCACACCTAGTACCCATGCTGTATTGTCTCCAACCTCGACATCCCAGCTGTGAGTCCCTGAGTTAAAACCCTCAGAGCCCAGGACAGAGGGGTAAGAATCAATCCTCTCTGGATTGTCAGGAAGCTGCTGTTTGACTTCTCCAAATCTCACACTGGTCAGATCTTCAGACAGGATGAGTTCTGGACCAGCAGTGTTTGGGTCCAGAACAACAGGACTGTAGGAGACCATGTCCTTCATCTTGTTCCAGATGTTGAAGGTCAGGTGGCCCAGGTGTTTGGCCTGGTCTATCAGAGCTCCTGAGTCCAGCTGTGGATCCTCCAGCAGGGGGCGCTGCTGGACTCTTTCCACTGCAGCCTTGTAGTTGAGCAGGAATGAGACGTCTTCAGCTCTCAGCTCGTCCTCTGTGGCTCTGACTGTGTGTGAAAGAGCTGCTATCTCTCTGCTCAGAGCCTCCATCTTCTCCTTCATCCTCTGACTCTTCTGCTCCTCTTCCTCCCTCAGTGCAGCCATCCTGGCCTCCTCTTCCTCTTCTAGAAACTGGTGAAGCTTCTGAAACTGCTCCTTAATCTGCCTCTCTGTGTGTCGGGCCTGGACCTTAATGTGTTCTGCTGTTTGATCAAACTTCACTTGAACTTCTTCAAAACCCTTTAACTTCTCCTTTAAGGGCTCCAGAGTTTCCTCAAGTTCTTTCTTGAGGTCTGAAGCAGCTTCATCGATGGGTCTGAATCTGTGGTCGGTGTGCTTTTTTGAATCTCTGCAGATGTGACACACTGGCTGCTGATGGTCCAGACAGAAGAGTTTGAGTTTCTCAGAATGCAGACTGCAGAGAGGCTCTGAAGATCTCTGCTCTCTCTGCTGTAAGAAGCTCTCACACAGGTTCTTCAACACCAGGTTACAAGGTGGACGTTCCTTTGAAGATCTTCTCTTACAAACTGGACACAGTTGATCTTGTTTCTCTCTCCACCAGCTCTTCAGACAGTCTTTACAGAAGCTGTGGCTGCAGGACAGAACAACAGGATCTCTGAAGACCTCCGTACAGACCGGACAGTAGAAATCCTCTTCTAATCTGGAAGCCATTTAGTCTGTGAGTGAAGCTGAAAACACAGCAGACAGGAAGTAGAGTCAGTCATGGCTCCCCTCCCTCCTCTCTACTGACTTGACTTTAGTTTACTGTGACTCTGAGTCCAGGTTTTAGTCAAACTCACCTTCAGTGTGTGGAGTGTCAGCAGGTTGAAGCAGCAGTGTTGTAGCTGGACTCACTCACAGGAAGTTGTTGGTTTGGTCTGAAGCTGAATCTGATCGTCTCTTCTTCAGTCTGCGTTTCTGGGACTGACAGAGTCCAATAAAGTTGTTCCTGGGACTTTGTCCTCAGCGTTAATAACTAACTTGATTTATCTCAGGTGAGTCAGGTGAGAGGGCGGCGGAGCTTTGAAAAATGACTGAATGTTGAACAGGTCGGTCCAGGTGAATGTAGAGGAGCAGGTCCAGGCACGTGCCTCGTATTAAAAAAGGTCTTTTCATGTGTTTTTAAATAAATAAATAAATTACTGTCATGCATAGGGATGTAATAAAAAAAAGGTTCTCTACCGTACACATTTCCTCGTAAAACCATTTCTTGTGTGTGGGAGTTAAGACATATAAACTCATGTAGATTAATAACACAAGCTCTGACTTTGAAATTTGACACAATTATTGTCAGAAACTTGCTTTACCTAGTCTTAGTCTTTATTTAGTCTTAGTTGTAGTTTTTATTTAGTCTTAGTCTTAGTTGTAGTTTTTATTTAGTCTTAGTCTTAGTTGTAGTTTTTCAGGTTTTGGGAGAAAGCCTCTGTCAGACCTCTGAAGATGAACTTGTTCCCTTTTAGTTGCATCCATCCTATTATGTTTTTTTTTTCAAAAACTGTAAAACTTCTTAAACCTATTTATATTATTAACCTATCTCCTCCCACATTTTTTCCTCAATTGACACCAAACTTGCTTGAGAGCATCTTCAGACTGTCCTACACAAAACTGGTTTCTCAGATTTTTGATTTATCAAACATTGAACCTACAGTGCATCAAAATGTTTGAGTGTACAGTAAACACTACTGTAATATACCTACCTGCAAATTCTTGCTAAATACATTTTCAACGTTCATGGAAAACATGTACAACATTTTGGAATCATGGTAGATGATGTGTGGCAAATTTCAGAATTGTATCTCAAAAACTGAATTTTTCACAGCATTTTGAATTTTTCTCTCATGTGAACAATTAGAGTCAATGCAAGAATGGCATATTTAAACATCAGTTATTGAGCTGAGCAGCAGCTATAATTATTAATTGAAGCCTTAAGTTGTTAAACCACTTTGACCAACGACAGCAGTAAAATGCTGCTTTAGCATTGACATGATTGATCAGCCAATACTTTCCTGATGATATCTTCAGTGCAGTACTTACCTGTGCAGAGTACTTGTACACTTCCTCCACCTGTGCTGCTAATTATAAAGACAATGGGGCGTTGTGTAGATGCAAGAGACATTAAAGACGAAGCTGAATATGAAACCAAGTCAAGACAACATTTTATTATGTTGACGAAAAACAGGAACAAATGTACATTCAGTTTTTGTGATGAAATGACACGTTGATACATTTTATATCATTCCATATGAACAGATACAAACTTTTCACATATGTAATTAAACAAGAATCACTTTCAATTTTTCATGTTTGACATTTTATCATCTGGAGAAGAACTGAAAATAAACTGATCAAATGTTCAGTAATTTATCATTTTTTAGCTCATCACTCCACACAAAGTCATAATAAAAAACGTAATGCGAAATGAAAAGTACGGTGGTAAAAAAGGAAAAGTGTAATAATGAGGCAGCAGGAGGACAAGTGCAGTTTAACAGGTTCAATTCACTGACTTTTCCCTTTAAAGCAGAAGTAAGCGATATATTTGTGTTAATATAAGTCTTAAATAGTTATATCTTCCGACAGCAATCACTTATATAGAGTGTTTGGACCGAAACACGGGTCTGTCAGTCACTCTGCTCTGCTCTGAGCCGAGGAGAAAACATTTCTCGTATCCTACAAGTTTTATCCAATGAGGAGAGAGAACGGCATGAAGGGCTGTGTGTGCAGCCAAGGGATGCGCGTGAATGTGGTGACGTAGGGACGAGGACCAATAGATCCATGACGAGGGCGGGGGCTGCTAACTCCATCGGCTGACAAGACGTTAGGGTGCGTTCAAGGCAACCCGTAACTCGTGATTTTCCGACCTGTGAAGTCGTACCAGTTCGATCTGGTACGAGTTCACGGGTCGGAAGTTACGAGTGGCCGTTATAGTGACTTTCACAGGTAAAACAGGTCGGAAAAACACGAGTGGGTTGCCTGGAACGCTGATCATCCTCTTTATCTCTAACTGCTCTGCTCCACTGTCACTGACACCTTCACTGGTAACAGCTTCACTGTATCACCAATGGCAATGAGTGGAAACATCTTCTGAGTGAAAGTGTGTTTGAAGGTGTGTATGTGTCTGTTAGTATCAGGATCAGAGAACGACAGTTTTCCTCTGTTGAAGTCCAGATTCACTCTGATCCTCTGGAACTTCTTCTGCTCTGGGAGAACAATGACTGGAGTTGATGGTGAACCTGCTTTGTATTTACCTTCACGGAACAATAACATCCATAATCCAGACCTTATCTTGTTTCCCTTCCTCTGCACAGACTCTGGTAACACACCCAGTATCCACCCTGTATTGTCTCCAACCTCGACATCCCAGCTGTGAGTCCCTGAGTTAAAACCTTCAGAGCCCAGGACAGAGTAGGAAGAATCAATCCTCTCTGGATTGTCAGGAAGCTGCTGTTCATCTCCTAGTCTCACACTGGTCAGATCTTCAGACAGGATGAGTTCTGGACCAGCAGTGTTTGGGTCCAGAACAACAGGACTGTAGGAGACCATGTCCTTCATCTGGTTCCAGATGTTGAAGGTCAGGTGGCCCAGGTGTTTGGCCTGGTCTATCAGAGCTCCTGAGTCCAGCTGTGGATCCTCCAGCAGGGGGCGCTGCTGGACTCTTTCCACTGCAGCCTTGTAGTTGAGCAGGAATGAGACGTCTTCAGCTCTCAGCTTGTCCTCTGTGGCTCTGACTGTGTGTGAAAGAGCTGCTATCTCTCTGCTCAGAGCCTCCATCTTCTCCTTCATCCTCTGACTCTTCTGCTCCTCTTCCTCCCTCAGTGCAGCCATCCTGGCCTCCTCTTCCTCTTCTAGAAACTGGTGAAGCTTCTTAAACTGCTCCTTAATCTGCCTCTCTGTGTGTCGGGCCTGGACCTTAATGTGTTCTGCTGTTTGATCAAACTTCACCTGGACTTCTTCAAAACCCTTTAACTTCTTCTTTAAGGGCTCCAGAGTTTCCTCAAGTTCCTTCTTGAGGTCTGAAGCAGCTTCATCGATGGGTCTGAATCTGTGGTTGGTGTGTTTTTTTGAATCTCTGCAGATGAGACACACTGGCTGCTGATGGTCCAGACAGAAGAGTTTGAGTTTCTCAGAGTGCAGACTGCAGAGAGCCTCTGAAGATCTCTGCTCTCTCTGCTGTAAGAAGCTCTCACACAGGTTCTTCAACACCAGGTTACAAGGTGGATCAGCCTTTGAAGATCTTCTCTTACAAACTGGACAAAGTTGATCTTGTTTCTGTCTCCACCAGCTCTTCAGACAGTCTTTACAGAAGCTGTGGCTGCAGGACAGAACAACAGGATCTCTGAAGACATCCGTACAGACCGAACAGTAGAAATCCTCCTCTAATCTGGAAGCCATTTAGTCCGTGAGTGAAGCTGAAAACACAGCAGACAGGAAGTAGAGTCAGTCATGGCTCCCCTCCCCTCCCCTCCCTCCTCTACTGACTAGACTGAAGTTTACTGTGACTCTGAGTCCAGGTTTTAGTCAAACTCACCTTCAGTGTGTGGAGTGTCAGCAGGTTGAAGCAGCAGTGTTGTAGCTGGACTCACTCACAGGAAGTTGTTAGTTTGGTCTGAAGCTGAATCTGATCGTCTCTTCTTCAGTCTGCGTCTCTGGGACTGAAGTGAAAGTGCAGCAGTTTCCTGGTTTATGAGTCATGTGAGGGGGCGGAGATTTGAAAAGTGACTGAATGTTGAACCGGTCGGTCCAGATGAATGTAGAGGAGCAGTTCCAGGCACATGCCTCATATCAAGGTTATAATAGTTTGGGATTTTTAATTATAGTTTAGTTTTATTTAGTTTTGACTTCTTTTTCTCTAATTCAGTTAGTTTTAATCCGTTTTTAGAGCGGGTTTGCTTGTTTTAGTTAGTTCTAATTTCTTTCTAAACGCTTAGTTTTAGTTTAGTTTTTATTAGTTTTAGTTTTTTCATACTTTGGGTTATTTGTTGGTTGAAGGATTCAAAAAGATCAGAGCAAGTATTGTGTAATAAAACTCAAAAGATACCATTTAACAAATGTATTCAGTTACTGCAGTTTTTTTGACATATTAGTGCAGTAAAGTAACAATAGGCCTACAGTAGCCTACCTCGCATGTTGTATTGTATTTAACATAAAGTAGCATAAAGTGAACACAGCAAATGTTTTGGACATTTAAAGTGCACTTTTATCTGGTAGTGCACAGAGCCAGACAGCTGATAATATACTTCTCCACCTCAGCTTGATGCTGATGTGCTTAGCTTTTGTTAACCTTACAGTGCCTTCTGTCCATTAGAACTGGTTCAGGATGAGGCATTTGTATTCGAATAAAATTCAAAGTAGGTGTAATAATATAAAATCTCACTCACTCACACACTGCCTCTGTCTTTCCTGTTCGCTCCCGAGGAGTGTGTCCTCTCACACTCGCACAGGCACACGCACGCACACACACACACACACACACACACACACACACACACACACACACACACACACACACACACAGACACACACAGTCTTTCTGCTCTGGGAGTGGGCAGCTTGTCTGTTCTTCTGAGCTCCCAGATGTTCATGGATCTGTATGGGCTGCTACATGTCAGTTCTCAACGGGCCGGTCAGGTCAACCTAATCGGTCGCGCGGGCTTGGACCGAGTCTGGCCGTGTCTGGTCCGGGCTTCAGCACGCGTGTCGGACCGTGTCTGGTTTAATTACAGTAATACGAGGATAAACATTGCACACGATTTCAACCATAGAGCTCTGCAAGCATAATTAACCGATCCCGAGTGTCTTTCTAAGGGACGTTTGGTCACGGGAAGTGACGGACCGCCAGGTGCAGTGTGGTGCCAGCTCACGTAAAATTGCTCGAGTGAAATAGCCTGAATCGATTTCATATCAATCCGAAATTGACAAAGACGAAAACGAAGGGAATTTTATCTATAATTTCAGTACGTTTTAGTTAGTTTTGTAAACACACAATACAGTTTCAGTTAGTTATCGTTTTTTCATTTGATTATAGTTTTTATTTATTCCAGTTAACGAAAATGTTTTTTCAATCCTAGTTTTCGTCATTTCGTTCACGATAATAACCTTGCCTCATATTATAAAAGCTCTTTTCATGTGTTTTTTAATAAATAAATAAATTTGTGTTGTGTATAGGGATGTAAAAAAAAAAAAAAGGTTATCTACCGTACACATTTTCTTGTAAAACCGTGTCTTGTGTGTGTGTGAGTTGAGAAATATAAACTCATGTAGATTAATAACACAAGCTCTGACAGCTTTGAAAAGTGACATAATTGTGGTCAGAAACTTGCTTTACCTGTTAGAAAAACCTGGGTGTGAATATCTTGATGTGTGTAAAACATATAGATACATATATTTAACACTTTTTTTTGGTGTTATTTTTACTCATTATTTTCATTAATTCTTTGTGTGAAAGGGAGCAACTGTTTAAAAAACAAAAATAAAGAACATTTGTGGGGAAAATACAACAAAACCTCAGATTCCAGATAATCATGTGATTTTATACATCCATATTTTGGATAACTAAATTACATGTAATAATTGTGTGAAAGCAAAAGCCTTTTTTTTCTTTTTAACCATCAAACTCTATCGTTGTATCCCAATGTATCTGTTCATATGTCATGCATCAACATATTTCTGTCAGGTGGCCTAAATTTGCCCAAAATAGCCCGGACCCGACCCAGCGCTACACAGTAGATGAATCAGTTTTAGTTTAGTTTTTATTTTAGAGGCGCTGACTAGTTTTTATTTAGTCTTAGTTGTAGCTTTTATTTAGTCTTAGTCTCAGTTGTAGTTTTTATTTAGTCTTAGTTGTAGCTTTTATTTAGTCTTAGTCTCAGTTGTAGTTTTTATGTAGTCTCAGTTGTAGTTTTTATTTAGTCTTAGTCTTAGTTGTAGTTTTTCAGGTTTTAGGAGAAAGCCTCTGTCAGACCTCTGAAGGTGAACTTCCATCCCATAATGTTTTTTTTTTTTAAACTGTAAAACTTCTTATACCTATTCATATTATTAACCTATCTCCTCCCACAATTTTTCCTCAATTGACACCAAACTTGCTAGAGAGCATCTTCAGACTGTCCTACACAAAACTGGTTTCTCAGATTTTTGATTTATCAAAAATTGAACCTACAGTGCATCAAAATGTTTGAGTGTACAGTAAACACTACTGTAATATACCTACCTGCAAATTCTTGCTAAATACATTTTCAACGTTCATGGAAAAAATGGACAACATTTTGGAATCATGGTAGATGATGTGTGGCAAATTTCAGAATTTTATCTCAAAAACTGAATTTTTCCACAGCATTTTGAATGTTTTTCTCATGTGAACAAGAGTCAATGCAAGAATGGCATATTTAAACATCGGTTATTGAGCTGAGTAGCAGCTATAATTATTAATTGAAACCACTTTGACCAACAACGACAGAAGTAAAATGCTGCTTTAGCATTGACATGATTGATCAGCCAATACTTTCCTGATATCTTCAGTGCAGTACTTACCTGTGCAGAGTACTTGTACACTTCCTCCACCTGTGCTGCTAATTATAAAGAGAATGGGATGTTGTGTAGAAGCAGGAGACGTAAAAGACGAAGCTGAATATGAAACCAAGTCAAGACAACATTTTATTATGTTGACGAAAAACAGGAACGAACGTACACTCAGCTTTTGTGATGAACTGACACGTTGATATATTTTAGATCATTTCATATGAACAGATACAAACTTTTCACACATGTAATCAAACCAGAATCATTTTTCATATTTGACATTTTATCATCTGGAGAAGAAAAATCAAATGTTCAGTAATTTAAAATTTTTAAATCATCTCTCCACACAAAGTCATAATAACAAACGTAATTTGAAATGACTCAACCATAAAAAAGAGTGAAAATATTTTCATGAAGAGTAGTAAAAAAGGAAAAGTGTGATAATGAGGCAGCAGGAGGACAGGTGCAGTTTAACAGGTTCAATTCACTGACATTTTTTTTTTTAATTTGAACAACTTTATCATTCTGCTCTGCTGCTTCACTGTCACTGACACCAAGGGAGTAGGTTTGATTTTGACATTGGTGGGGACACAAAAGTACTCCGAGGCATCGCTCCTTAAAGTTGATGTTTTTTGCATTTGCAATCATAATTTCATGTTATGTAGGGGTAACTAATGAGCAACTAATGAAAGAGAAGAAGGCAATTTAGAAGAGTTCTCAGTTGCTCTGGCTGAAGTCAACTGTGCATCATCATGACTAACACATCCATCATTATTTAACCTCACCTGTGAATTTCCAGCCTCTCCTCCATCTCCTCCTTCTCTACCTCATCCAGCTTCTCCTTCTCTACCTCTTCCAGCCTCTCCTCCATCTCCTCCTTCTCTACCTCATCCAGCTTCTCCTTCTCTACCTCTCCTTATTCATCTGTTCTAGCCTCTCCTCCTCTACCTCCTCTGGTCTCTCCTTCTCCATCTCCTCCAGCCTCTCTACTGTCTGTCTCTGTCACCTGACAAAAATATGTTGGTGCAGGACATATGAACAGATACATTAGGGATACAATGATCATAGAGTTTGATGGTACAGTTATTGCCTGAGGAAAAAGGCTTTTACTTTTACACACTTGTGTAATTTATTCCCCCAAAAATATGGATGTATAAAATTACATGAGCATCTGGAATCTGAGGTTTTTTTGTAGGCCTATTTTCCTGACCAATGTTCTTTTTTTTTTTTTTTAAATAACTTTTAAAAACGTGTATCTGTTTGCCATTAAATATAGGCTCTAATTCATTATCTGTGGCCTATTGTTGAGGCTCGACAGTTAGATACCCTTGAAGTAACTTACACTTGGACTTACAAAGTGTCTTGTCCATTTTCCTTTTATTTGACATTATTACCAAGCACAGACACACAGGCAGAGCGCGCACACACGCACGCACGCACGCACGCACACAGACAGACAGACAGACAGACAGACAGACAGACACAAACACAAATGTCCATGTAAATGACACCAATGATGTTAAAATCCGTCTAGCTGACGTGACCCAGGCAGAAGAAATGCCGAACATGATGAACATGTTGACAACTTACATTCGCGGTTGCAGATTGAAGCACCGTGACCTCCTGTCCCGTCCGACCAACGAGCAGGTAACTTTTACAAGCAGACGGAGTGACAGCGGGGACAGCCAATCACATGTACGTTAGCGAGAAACGGCAGAGCCAATCGGAGATCGATATTCAGGTTAGAGGCGGGACTTCTAGCAGAGATCGACTGTTAACCCTTTGTGTGCCATAATCATTAACTAAACACTACGGACAGCGGAAACAGCGGCTGAATATTGGTAGGGACGTGTCCCTAGCGTCCCTACCCAATTCTACGCCCTTGACTGACACCTTCACTGGTAACAGCTTCACTGGGGGGTTATTAACAATCTGAATGAATGGAAACATCTTCTGAGTGAAAGTGTGTGTGAAGGTGTTTATGTGTATGTTAGTATCAGGATCAGAGAACGACAGTTTTCCGCTGTTCAAGTCCAGATTCACTCTGAGCCTCTGAAGCTTCTTCTGCACTGGGAGAACAATGTTTGGACCTGATGGTGAAAGTGCTGAGTATTTACCTTCATCAAACGCTAACACCCATAATCCAGACACCATCTCCTTTCCCTTCCTCTGCACAGACTCTGTTAACACACCCAGTACCCAGTATGTACTGTCTCCAACCTCGACATCCCAGCTGTGAGTCCCTGAGTTAAAACCCTCAGAGCCCAGGACAGAAGGGAAATAATCAAACCTCTCTGGATTGTCAGGAAGCTGCTGTTTGTCTCCTCGTCTCACACTGGTCAGATCTTCAGACAGGATGAGATATGGACCAGCAGTGTTTGGGTCCAGAACCACAGGACTGTAGGAGACCATGTCCTTCATCTTGTTCCAGATGTTGAAGGTCAGGTTGCCCAGGTGTTTGGCCTGGTCTATCAGAGCTCCTGAGTCCAGCTGTGGATCCTCCAGCAGGGGGCGCTGCTGGACTCTTTCCACTGCAGCCTTGTAGTTGAGCAGGAATGAGACGTCTTCAGCTCTCAGCTCGTCCTCTGTGGCTCTGACTGTGTGTGAAAGAGCTGCTATCTCTCTGCTCAGAGCCTCCATCTTCTCCTTCATCCTCTGACTCTTCTGCTCCTCTTCCTCCCTCAGTGCAGCCATCCTGGCCTCCTCTTCCTCTTCTAGAAACTGGTGAAGCTTCTTAAACTGATCCTTAATCTGACTCTCTGTGTGTTGGGCCTGGACCTTAATGTGTTCTGCTGTTTGACCAAACTTTACTTGAACTTCTTCAAAATCCTTTATCTTCCTCTTTAAGGGCTCCAGAGTTTCCTCAAGTTCCTTCTTGAGGTCTGAAGCAGCTTCATCGATGGGTCTGATTCTGTGGTTGGTGTGTTTTTTTGAATCTCTGCAGATGAGACACACTGGCTGCTGATGGTCCAGACAGAAGAGTTTGAGTTTCTCAGAGTGCAGACTGCAGAGAGCCTCTGAAGATCTCTGCTCTCTCTGCTGTAAGAAGCTCTCACACAGGTTCTTCAACGCCAGGTTATTAGTTGGTTCATCCTTTGAAGATCTTCTCTTACAAACTGGACACAGTTGATCTTGTTTCTGTCTCCACCAGCTCTTCAGACAGTCTTTACAGAAGCTGTGGCTGCAGGACAGAACAACAGGATCTCTGAAGACCTCCGTACAGACCGGACAGCAGAGATCCTCCTCTAATCTGGAAGCCATTTAATCTGTCAGTGAAGCTGAAAACACAGCAGACAGGAAGTAGAGTCAGTCATGGCTCCCCTCCCTCCTCTACTGACTAGACTTTAGTTTACTGTGACTCTGAGTCCAGGTTTTAGTCAAACTCACCTTCAGTGTGTGGAGTGTCAGCAGGTTGAAGCAGCAGTGTTGTAGCTGGACTCACTCACAGGAAGTTGTTGGTTTGGTCTGAAGCTGAATCTGATCATCTTTCCTTTAGTCTGCGTCTCTGGGACTGACAAAGTCCAATGCACTGTTTCCTGGTTTGTCTCAGGTGAGTCAGGTGAGAGGGCGGAGGTTTGAAAAGTGACTGAATGTTGAACAGGTCGGTAGAGATGAATGTAGAGGAGCAGGTCCAGGCACGTGCCTCATATTAAAAAAGGTCTCTTCATGTGTTTTTAAATAAATAAATAAATTACTGTCATGCATAGGGATGTAATAAAAAAAAGGTTATCTACCGTACACATTTCCTTGTAAAACCATTTATTGTGTGTGGGAGTTAAGACGTCATATAAACTCATGTAGATTAATAACACAAGCTCTGACAGCTTTGAAACTTGACACAATTGTTGTCAGAAACTTGTTTTACCTAGTCTTAGTCTTTATTTAGTCTTAGTTGTAGTTTTCATTTAGTCTTAGTCTTAGTTGTAGTTTTTCAGGTTTTAGGAGAAAGCCTCTGTCAGACCTCTGAAGATGAACTTGTTCCCTTTTAGTTACATCCATCCTATAATGGGTTTTTTTTTCAAAAACTGTAAAACTTCCTAAACCTATTTATATTATTAACCTATCTCCTCCCACATTTTTTCCTCAATTGACACCAAACTTGCTAGAGAGCATCTTCAGACTGTCCTACACAAAACTGGTTTCTCCGATTTTTGATTCGTCAGAAATTGAACCTACAGTGCATCAAAATGTTTGAGTGTACAGTAAACACTACTGTAATATACAGTACCTACCTGCAAATTCTTGCTAAATACATTTTCAACGTTCATGGAAAAAATGGACAACATTTTGGAATCATAGTAGATGATGTGTGGAAAATTTCAGAATTTTATCTCAAAAAATGAATTTTTCACAGCATTTTGAATTTTTCTCTCATGTGAACAATTAGAGTCAATGCAAGAATGGCATATTTAAACATCAGTTATTGAGCTGAGTAGCAGCTTTAATTAATTGAAGCCTTGTACCAAGTTGTTAAACCACTTTGACCAACGACAGCAGTAAAATGCTGCTTTAGCATTGACATGATTGATCAGCCAATACTTTCCTGATGATATCTTCAGTGCAGTACTTACCTGTGCAGAGTACTTGTTCACTTCCTCCACCTGTGCTGCTAATTATAAAGAGAATGGGAGGTTGTGTAGATGCAGGAGACATTAAAGACGAAGAAGCTGAATATGAATCCAAGTCAAGACAACATTTTATTATGTTGACGAAAAACAGGAACAAACGTACATGAACTGACACGTTGATACATTTTAGATCATTTCATATGAACAGATACAAACTTTTCACATATGTAATTAAACAAGAATCACTTTTCAACTTTTCATGTTCGACATTTTATCATCTGGAGAAGAAGAATCAAATGTTCAGTAATTTATCTTTTTTTTAATCTCATCACTCTACACAAAGTCATAATAACAAACATAATGTGAAAGGACTCATGAATATAAAAAAAGTGAAAATATTTTACACATGAAAAGTATTTTAAAAAAAGAAGGAAAAGTGTAATAATGAGACAGCAGGAGGACAGGTGCAGTTTAACAGGTTCAATTCACTGACTTTATATATATATGATCATCCTCTTTATCTCTAACTGCTCTGCTCCACTGTCACTGACACTTTCACTGGTAACAGCTTCACTGGGAGGTTTCTACCAGTGGCAATGTATGGAAACACCTTCTGAGTGAAAGTGTGTGTGAAGGTGTGTATGTGTGTGTTAGTATCAGGATCAGAGAACGACAGTTTTCCTCTGTTCAAGTCCAGATTCACTCTGATCCTTTGGAACTTCTTTTGATCTGGGTGAACAATGACTGGACCTGATGGTGAAACTGCTTTGTATTTACCTACAGTGAATGCTAACATCCATGATCCATAACCTATCCTATTTCCCTTCCTCTGCACAGACTCTGTTAACACACCCAGTCCCCACCGTGTATTGTCTCCAATCTCGACATCCCAGCTGTGGGTCCCTGAGTTAAAACCCTCAGAGCCCAGGACAGAGTTGATATAATCAAACCTCTCTGGATTGTCAGGAAGCTGCTGTTTGTCTCCTCGTCTCACACTGGTCAGATCTCCAGACAGGATGAGTCTTGGATCAGCAGTGTTTGGGTCCAGAACCACAGGACTGAAGAAGACCATGTCCTTCATCTTGTTCCAGATGTTGAAGGTCAGGTGGCCCAGGTGTTTGGCCTGGTCTATCAGAGCTCCTGAGTCCAGCTGTGGATCCTCCAGCAGGGGGCGCTGCTGGACTCTTTCCACTGCAGCCTTGTAGTTGAGCAGGAATGAGACGTCTTCAGCTCTCAGCTCGTCCTCTGTGGCTCTGACTGTGTGTGAAAGAGCTGCTATCTCTCTGCTCAGAGCCTCCATCTTCTCCTTCATCCTCTGACTCTTCTGCTCCTCTTCCTCCCTCAGTGCAGCCATCCTGGCCTCCTCTTCCTCTTCTAGAAACTGGTGAAGCTTCTTAAACTGCTCCTTAATCTGCCTCTCTGTGTGTCGGGCCTGGACCTTAATGTGTTCTGCTGTTTGATCAAACTTCACTTGAACTTCTTCAAAACCCTTTAACTTCTTCTTTAAGGGCTCCAGAGTTTCCTCAAGTTCCTTCTTGAGGTCTGAAGCAGCTTCATCGATGGGTCTGAATCTGTGGTTGGTGTGTGTTTTTGAATCTCTGCAGATGTGACACACTGGCTGCTGATGGTCCAGACAGAAGAGTTTGAGTTTCTCAGAGTGCAGACTGCAGAGAGCCTCTGAAGATCTCTGCTCTCTCTGCTGTAAGAAGCTCTCACACAGGTTCTTCAACGCCAGGTTACAAGGTGGACGTTCCTTTGAAGATCTTCTCTTACAAACTGGACACAATTGATCTTTTTTCTCCTTCCACCAGCTCTTCAGACAGTCTTTACAGAAGCTGTGGCTGCAGGACAGAAGAACAGGATCTCTGAAGACCTCCGTACAGACCGGACAGCAGAGATCCTCCTCTAATCTGGAAGCCATTTAGTCTGTGAGTGAAGCTGAAAACACAGCAGACAGGAAGTAGAGTCAGTCATGGCTCCCCTCCCTCCTCTCTACTGACTTGACTGAAGTTTACTGTGACTCTGAGTCCAGGTTTTAGTCAAACTCACCTTCAGTGTGTGGAGTGTCAGCAGGTTGAAGCAGCAGTGTTGTAGCTGGACTCTCTGAATCTGATCGTCTCTTCTTCAGTCTGCGTCTCTGGGACTGACAAAGTCCAATGAACTGTTTCCTGGTTTATCTCAGGTGAGTCATGTGAGGGGGCGGAGCTTTGAAAAGTGACTGAATGTTGAACAGGTCGGTCCAGATGAATGTAGAGGAGCAGGTCCAGGCACGTGCCTCGTATTAAAAAAGGTAATTTCATGTGTTTTTAAATAAATAAATAAATTACTGTCATGCATAGGGATGTAATAAAAAAAAAAGGTTCTCTACCGTACACATTTCCTTGTAAAACCATTTCTTGTGTGTGGGAGTTAAGACATAAACTCATGTAGATTAATAACACAAGCTCTGACAGCTTTGAAACTTGACATAATTGTTGTCAGAAACTTGTTTTACCTAGTCTTAGTTGTAGTTTTTATTTAGTCTTAGTCTTAGTTGTAGTTTTTATGTAGTCTTAGTCATAGTTTTTATTGAGTCGTAGTTGTAGTTTTTCAGGTTTTAGGAGAAAGCCACTGTCAGACCTCTGAAGATGAACTTGTTCCCTTTTAGTTGCATCCATCCTATAATGGTTTTTTTTTCAAAAACTGTAAAACTTCTTAAACCTATTTATATTATTAACCTATCTCCTCCCACATTTTTTCCCTCAATTGACACCAAACTTGCTAGAGAGCATCTTCAGACTGTCCTACACAAAACTGTTTTTTTCAGATTTTTGATTTATCAAAAAATTGAACCTACAGTGCATCAAAATGTTTCAGTGTACAGTAAACACTACTGTAATATACCTACCTGCAAATTCTTGCTAATTACATTTTCAATGTTCATGGAAATAATGAACATTTTGGAATCATGGTAGATGATGTGTGGCAAATTTCAGAATTTTATCTCAAAAACTGAATTTTTCCACAGCATTTTGAATTTTTCTCTCATGTAAACAATTAGAGTCAATACAAGAATGGCATATTTAAACATCAGTTATTGAGCTGAGTAGCAGCTATAATTATTAATTGAAGCCTTGTACCAAGTTGTTAAACCACTTTGACCAACGACAGCAGTAAAATGCTGCTTTAGCATTGACATGATTGATCAGCCAATACTTTCCTGATGATATCTTCAGTGCAGTACTTACCTGTGCAGAGTACTTGTACACTTCCTCCACCTCTGCTGCTAATTATAAAGAGAATGGGATGTTGTGTAGATGCAAGAGACATTAAAGACGAAGCTGAACATGAATCCAAGTCAAGACAACATTTTATTATGTGGACGAAAAACAGGAACGAACGTACATTCAGTTTTTGTGATGAACTGACACGTTGATACATTTGAGATCATTTCATATGAACAGATACAAACTTTTCACACATGTAATTAAACCAGAATCATTTTTCAACTTGTCATGTTTGACATTTTATCATCTGGAGAAGAAGAATCAAATGTTTAGTCATTTATCATTTTTTAGCTCATCACTCCACACAAAGTCATAATAACAAACATAATTTGAAATGACTCAACCATAAAAAACAGTGAAAATATTTTTCACATGAAGAGTAGTAAAAAAGGAAAAGTGTAATAATGGGGCAGCAGGAGGACAGGTGCAGTTTAACAGGTTCAATTCACTGACTTTTCCCTTTAAGAAATAAACAACATTATAAATATGATCATCCTCTTTATCTCTAACTGCTCTGCTCCACTGTCACTGACACCTTCACTGGTAACAGCTTCACTGGGAGGAGATCACCAATCTGAATGTATGGAAACATCCTCTGAGTGAAAGTGTGTGTGAAGGTGTGTATGTGTGTGTTAGTATCAGGATCAGAGAACGACAGTTTTCCTCTGTTGAAGTCCAGATTCACTCTGATCCTCTGGAGCTTCTTCTGCTCTGGGAGATCAATGACTGGAGTTGATGGTGAACCTGCTCCGTATTTACCTCCACTGAACCATAACACCCATAATCCAGACACTATCTCCTCTCCCTTCCTCTGCACAGACTCTGGTATGACACCCAGTGCCCACCCTGTATTGTCTCCAACCTCGACATCCCAGCTGTGAGTCCCCGAGTTAAAACCCTCAGAGCCCAGGACAGAGCAGATAGAATCAAACCTCTCTGGATTGTCAGGAAGCTTCTGTTTGACTCCTACTCTCACACTGGTCAGATCTTCAGATAGGATTAGGATAGGAGTCTTGGACGAGCAGTGTTTGGGTCCAGAACCACAGGACTGTAGGAGACCATGTCCTTCATCTTGTTCCAGATGTTGAAGGTCAGGTTGCCCAGGTGTTTGGCCTGGTCTATCAGAGCTCCTGAGTCCAGCTGTGGATCCTCCAGCAGGGGGCGCTGCTGGACTCTTTCCACTGCAGCCTTGTAGTTGAGCAGGAATGAGACGTCTTCAGCTCTCAGCTCGTCCTCTGTGGCTCTGACTGTGTGTGAAAGAGCTGCTATCTCTCTGCTCAGAGCCTCCATCTTCTCCTTCATCCTCTGACTCTTCTGCTCCTCTTCCTCCCTCAGTGCAGCCATCCTGGCCTCCTCTTCCTCTTCTAGAAACTGGTGAAGCTTCTTAAACTGCTCCTTAATCTGCCTCTCTGTGTGTCGGGCCTGGACCTTAATGTGTTCTGCTGTTTGATCAAACTTCACTTGAACTTCTTCAAAACCCTTTAACTTCTTCTTTAAGGACTCCAGAGTTTCCTCAAGTTCCTTCTTGAGGTCTGAAGCAGCTTCATTGATGGGTCTGAATCTGTGGTTGGTGTGTTTTTTTGAATCTCTGCAGATGTGACACACTGGCTGCTGATGGTCCAGACAGAAGAGTTTGAGTTTCTCAGAGTGCAGACTGCAGAGAGCCTCTGAAGATCTCTGCTCTCTCTGCTGTAAGAAGCTCTCACACAGGTTCTTCAACACCAGGTTACAAGGTGGACGTCCCTTTGAAGATCTTCTCTTACAAACTGGACACAATTGATCTTTTTTCTCCTTCCACCAGCTCTTCAGACAGTCTTTACAGAAGCTGTGGCTGCAGGACAGAACAACAGGATCTCTGAAGACCTCCTTACAGACCGGACAGCAGAGATCCTCCTCTGATCTGGAAGCCATTTAGTCTGTGAGTGAAGCTGAAAACACAGCAGACAGGAAGTAGAGTCAGTCATGGCTCCTCTCCCTCCTCTACTGACTAGACTTTAGTTTACTGTGACTCTGATTCCAGGTTTTAGTCAAACTCACCTTCAGTGTGTGGAGTGTCAGCAGGTTGAAGCAGCAGTGTTTTAGCTGGACTCACTCACATGAAGTTGTTGGTTTGGTCTGAAGCTGAATCTGATCGTCTCTTCTTCAGTCTGCGTCTCTGGGACTGACAAAATCTAATGCACTGTTTCCTGGTTCATCTCAGGTGAGTCATGTGAAGGGGCGGAGCTTTGAAAACTGACTGAATGTTGAACCGGTCAGTCCAGATGAATGTAGAGGAGCAGTTCCAGGCACGTGCCTTGTATTGAAAAGGGCCTCTTCATTCGTTTTTTAATAAATAAATAAATTACTGTTGTGCATAAGGATGTAAAAAAAAGAAAGGTTATCTACCGTACACATTTCCTTGTAAAACCGCGTCTTGTGTGTGTGGGAGTTAAGACATATAAACTCATGTAGATTAATAACACAAGCTCTGACAGCTTTGAAACTTGACATAATTGTGGTCAGAAACGTGCTATACCTGTTAGAAAAACCTGGGTGTGAATATCTTGATGTGTGTAACATATTGTGACAACCCCAAGTGGTTGTGGGTATGTGTGAGTGTGTGTGTGTGCGGCGCCCCTCTCGCTCTCCTGTCTCTCTCCCTCAGGATTACTCATGGGCCTCCGGTGTGCGTGCCGTAGGGGGGCGTGGCTATGTTCCTAAAAGCCGGGTGGAGATCGCCGTCTCCCTCTCTCTCATCCCATTCATGACCTGGCGTCCTGCAGCTCCCCCGCTGCGACTGTCCTCTTGGTTTTAATGCACAGACAACACCTACATATCCATCCATGCACCCGCACTCACCACTGATATCCTCCACTACTGATTGTTTACCTTTGATTGTTGTTATAAATAAATAAGATTATTGTCGGCACCTTCCCCTCTCCGCGTGTTGTTTGTCAGGAAAAGGAGCCAGTCCTGACAAATGGGGGCTCGTCCGAGTTTTTTGTTCACCTGTGGAGGGTAGGTGATACACTGGATGCGCATTTTTTTCTGGAGGTTCCCGTTAGGCGAAGGACACGTCTCCTTTGGGATTGTGTCTGTTTGTTTTTTTTGTCAGTAGTGTTGTGGGGAGCGGCTAGCGTTGGTTGCGCGAGCAATCATCTCGGGGGCACTCCGTGGGGTCGCCGCTGGTGGTCCCCGCTGGTTTTGTGCTTAATCAGCCCGCTGCAGAACCACATGAAGACCAGGGTTGAGTTTAGTTAGATTCTGGATAGGCAGTGAGGGGAACGCTCTGGGGGGCATTGTCTGCTCAAGTGCGCATAGCGGTGTGGATCCGGCTCTACGGTGAATATGAGTGATTTGTCAGCTTTCTATGATGCGCCCTCTGCGGTGTTTTTGGAATCATGTAAGAAAGAGGAGTTGCTTGAAATTGCGGAACATTATGAGATTGAGTTGGAAGAGGGAATCCTGAAGGATGAGTTGAAGGTGTTTGTGTTGTTGACATTGTTTGAAAGAGGTGTGTTTCGGAAAGGGCCAGGGGTTGAGCCAGCTGGATCAAAGAGAGAGCCGGGGGCTGCGGCGCTGGTTGAGCGGGCTGAGAAGCTCACGTTTGTGCAAGAGAGGGAACTGTTGCAGTTGCAGTTAGAGATGCAGCGGGGAGAGAAGGACAGTCAAGACAGGCAGAAAAACCTCTTGGAGTTGCAGTTAGAGGTGGAGCGGGCAAAGCTGAGGGTTTTGGACCGAAATGAGGGGGGTCCTGGCGCGTCTGGGTCTGTGGCTGAGCGTGAGGGCAGAGACTTGACGGCGAGTCTGCTCCTTGTGCCTAAATTTAATGAGCGAGATCCTGATACTTTTTTCACGTTGTTTGAGCGCGTGGCAGATGCCAGGCGGTGGCCAGATGTTGATAGGGTTCTCCTGCTGCAGTGCGTCCTCACGGGCAAGGCGCAGGAGGCGTACTCGGCTGTGTGCGCGCAGGAGGGTTTGACTTATGACATGGTGAAGTCAGCCGTCCTCAAGGCATATGAGCTCGTTCCAGAGGCATATCGCCAGAGGTTTAGACAGTGGGTGAAGGTTGATAAACAAACTAATGTGGAGTTTGTGCGCGATTTGACCACTCATTTTCACCGCTGGTGTTCCGCGGAAAAAGTGAATTCATTTGATGGTCTGTGTGAACTGATAATCAAGGAGCAGTTTAAAAATGTTGTTCCTCAGCGCGTAGCCGCCTACTTAAATGAAAGAGGGCCAGCTACTGCGCTTAAAGCAGCTGAGTTGGCTGATGATTTCTTGCTGACGCACAAGTCTGGTTTTGCTGAGGGGCGCGAGCGCGCTGTGGATGACAGTAGGTTTACGCGCAGCCGTTTTTCCAAACCTGTTCCGGCCCGTGGCGCGCCTGTCTCTGTGCGCCCAGGACGTTCAAACTTGTGCAATTTTTGTCGTGGGGAAGGTCATTGGAAGGACCAGTGTCCTTTGCTCAGGCGAAAAAATTTTGCGCCTTCCCCAGCTCCTGCTATGTTGTGTGCAAGTGTGCGAGAGGAAAAGGCGGTGGAGGCGACCGTCAGTGACAAGTCTGGGTTTGAGCCTTTCATCATAAAGGCGCGTGTGTCCTTGGTGGGCAGTACTGAATGTGTTCCGGTGAGAGTGTTGCGTGACACAGGGGCCCGATATTCTTTCATTGTGCAGTCTGTGCTTCCTTTTTCCTCTGATACGCAGTCTGGAGATTTCATTGTGATGCGGGGGATGGAGCTTGGCTTCGTTCCCGTGCCACGCCATGATGTGGTGTTGGATTGTGATCTGGCTAAAGGTGTGTTTTCTGTGGGCGTGCGGCCTGAGTTGCCTTTGCCAGGCGTGTCAATGATTCTGGGAAATGATATTTGTGGTGGTCGGGTTTGGTCCAGTGGTCCCCCGCCACCTGTGGTGGTGTCCGAACCGGTGGCGTCTGACAGTTCAGCGCTTGAAGTTTTTCCTGTTTGTGCCATGACGCGCGCTCAGAGTAAATGTGCGTCTGTGCCAGCGGAGGCTGCGGCCTCGGTGGAACCGGTTGCGCTGCCTGATTTGCCTCCACTTGTGGTAAGAGAGGAGTGGATTAAGGCTCAGAAATCTGATGTTTCGTTGTCCTCACTGTGGGATCAGGGGGTGCCGCGTCACCAGGTTGGTGATGTAGCCCAGGGCTATTTTGTGCAGGATGGGATGTTGGTCCGCAAATGGTTGCCTTGTGATGAGGATGTTGTGGGAGCGCCTGTGTTTCAGGTGGTGGTGCCTCAGGATTGTCGTTCCCACGTTTTGAGAACAGCACATGATGAAAGTGGTCACTTTGGGGTGCGTAAAACGTATCTGTCTGTGCTTAAACATTTTTTTTGGCCGCGGGCCAAAAAAGAGGTGGCGGCGTATATTAAAACATGTCACGTCTGCCAGCTGACGGGGAAACCCAACCAGTGCGTAAAACCGGCACCGTTGCAGCCCATCTCTGTGGTGAGTGAACCGTTTGAGTATCTGATAATAGACTGTGTGGGGCCGTTGCCTAGTGCCAAGTCGGGGTGTAAGTATTTGTTGACTGTCACGTGTCAGTGTACTCGATACCCAGCGGCTTATCCGCTTCGAACCATCACCACCAAAGCGGTAGTTAAAGCACTTGCACAGTTCATTTCAGTGTTCGGGATACCCAAGGTCATACAAAGTGATCGGGGTCCAATTTTTCCTCGCATATGTTTGCGGAAGTGTTGAAATCGCTGGGGGTGAGCCATAACCAGTCCACTGCGTATCATGCGCAAAGTCAGGGCGCGTTAGAGCGGTTCCATCAGACGCTCAAGTCCTTGTTGCGCGCTTACTGTACAGAGTTGGATCGGGACTGGGAGGAGGGGCTCCCCTGGTTGATGTTGGCAGCGCGAGAAGCCGTGCAGGAGAGCACAGGCTTCAGTCCGAACGAATTGGTTTTTGGGCACTCGGTGCGCGGGCCGTTGGCAGCGCTGAAGGGTGGATGGGTTCCTGCCGAGGCGCCTCGAAACCTGATTGACTTTGTTAATGGTTTTCGGCACAGATTGTTTCGGGCGGGTCTGTTGGCAAAAGAAAAGCTGGGGCAGGCTCAAGTGAAAATGAAAGCCCAGTATGACCGGGGTACGGTGCGTCATGAGTATAGTCCTGGGGACCAGGTCCTCGCACTGACTCCGCTGGTCACGTCACCATTCCAGGCTAAGTTTGTTGGCCCATACACTGTGTCTGAAAAAACACAGCATTTTGAGGTGTACGTAGGTGGGACGGCACCTTTAATTGTTTACACAGATCACAACCCTTTAACATTCTTAGGTTCCTTGAAAACTCCAAATCAGAGACTGGTCAGGTGGTCTCTCTTTTTGCAGGGTTATGATTTAGATATACGCCACATTAAAGGGCAAGATAATATCCTGGCAGATGCTTTGTCTAGGGCGCCTCTGCCTTAGAGTTGATGGGGTATTGGGTCAGTTGTGCATTGTTAATCTTGTATGTATGATGACATGTAACTTTATCCCTGCTTTCACACTCCTGCTCCTCCATCCTTTCAGACTCTTAAATAGGCTTCCCCGGTACCAGGTTGCAGAGTTCTAGGATGGCTGGGTGAGTTGGGTTGAGTTTTTGCAGTGGGAATTGTTCATGTAATTCATGTTATTTAGAGTATGGTTATAACTGTAGATGGTTAACATGTAGCTGGTCCTGCAACCCTTACTAGCTTGGGGGTTTATTGTGCCGGTTCCCCTTTGGGGTCCCGTCTTAAGGGGGGGGGTGTGACAACCCCAAGTGGTTGTGGGTATGTGTGAGTGTGTGTGTGTGCGGCGCCCCTCTCGCTCTCCTGTCTCTCTCCCTCAGGATTACTCATGGGCCTCCGGTGTGCGTGCCGTAGGGGGGCGTGGCTATGTTCCTAAAAGCCGGGTGGAGATCGCCGTCTCCCTCTCTCTCATCCCATTCATGACCTGGCGTCCTGCAGCTCCCCCGCTGCGACTGTCCTCTTGGTTTTAATGCACAGACAACACCTACATATCCATCCATGCACCCGCACTCACCACTGATATCCTCCACTACTGATTGTTTACCTTTGATTGTTGTTATAAATAAATAAGATTATTGTCGGCACCTTCCCCTCTCCGCGTGTTGTTTGTCAGGAAAAGGAGCCAGTCCTGACAATATAGAGACCTATATTTTACGCCAACACTTTTTTTGTTATTTTTATTCATCATGTTCATGTGTTCTTTGTGTGGAAGGGAGCAACTGTTTAAAAAACAAAAATAAAGAACTTGTGGGGAAAGTACAACTAAACCTCAGATTACAGATGCTCATGTGATTTTATACATCCATATTTTCGGGAAATAAATTACACGTAATAATTGTGTGAAAGCAAAAGCCTTTTTTTCTTTTCTTTTTTTTACCATCAAACTCTATTGTCGTATCCCTAATGTATCTGTTCATATGTCATGCATCAACATATTTCTGTCAGGTGGCCTAAATTTGCCCAAAATAGCCCGGACCCGACCCATCGCTACACAGCAGATGAATCAGTTTTAGTTTAGTTTTTATTTTAGAGGCACTGACTAGTTTTTATTTAGTCTTAGTCTTAGTTGTAGTTTTCCAGGTTTTAGGAGAAAGCCTCTGTCAGACCTCTGAGGATGAACTTTTTCCCTTTTAGTTGCATCCATCCCATAATGTTCCCATCAGTCCTCATCAGGTCGTCGTCCCATATTGAGCTGTGGCGTTTTCTTCCTATAGCTTTAGACATCGACAAGAAAACTACAACTAAGCTGATGTTATCTGACCTTACTTTACTGCAGTTTAGCATCCACACCTGGAGGTTGGAGCAAGCTCTTTTTATTTCAGTTTACTAGATTATTATTTCACTGCTGGTTTTAGTTTCAATGAACTATAATAACCCTGTAATGATGATGATGTCACTCACCAAGCAGCTGGTTGATGGCGCCCTGGTCACACAGATCCTGCTTCACTGACTCGTCACCTGATGATGTCACAGACCTCAGGACTCGAACACAGAGTCTCATTGGAGCCTTTTTGCTGCCGCGACCTCCAACGCCGTGGAAACTGTGACCGTGACCAAAGTACGAGTCTGAAACACATGAAGATGAGACACAGCTGAGGACAAAGTTCAAATACCTGAACCTGAACTACAAGTTTAAAGTTGAGAGGTTGAAGATGAAAATTAGACCGGCGTCACCGGGGCCCCACCCTGGAGCCAGGCCTGGGGTTGGGGCTCGCAGGTGAGCGTCCAGTGGCCAGATTTCTTCCCATGGGACCTACAAGAGCGATGTGGGCCCGCCTTCCAGTAGGCCCACCACCAGCAGGAAGAATCAAGGGACCAGTGCGTTGTATTCTGGGTGGCAGTCGTGGGCGGGGGCCCCGACGACCCAATCCCTGGACAACAACTCTGGCTATAGGGACATGGAATGTCAGAGCCTGAGCTTGTGCGGGAGGCTGAGCGGTACCGGCTAGAGACTTCTGTGCTAGTCATATTTTGGATAACAAACACCATGTTCAAAAATAAGGGTGTCCATCAGTGCATGTGGCTCCAGGACACCCTAGGCCGGAGGTCAATGATCGACTTTGTAGTCGTGTCATCTGATCTCCAGCCGTATGTCTTGAACACTCAGGTGAAGAGAGGGGCTGAGCTGTCAACTGATCACCACCTGGTGGTGAGTTGGATCCGCTGGCAGGGGAGGAAGACATTGAGTCCGAGTGGACCATGTTCTCCACTTCAATTGTTGACGCGGCTGTCCGAAGCTGTGGCCGTAAGTTCCCCAGTGCCTGTCGTGGCGCTGGGGAACCCGGTGGTGGACACCGGAAATAAGGGATGCCGTCAAGCTGAAGAAGGAGTCCTATCGAGCCTGGCTGGCTCGGGGGACTCCTAAGGCAGCTGACGGGTACTGGCAGGCCAAGCGAACGGCAGGTTGGTCGGTCGCAGAAGTCAGAGAACTCAGAGAACCATGGAAGAGGACTACCGGTCGGCCTCGAATGGGGACATTGTCGGGCAGTGGAAGGAATACTTCGAGGATCTCCTCAATCCCACTGACATGCCTTCCGTCGAGGAAGCAGAGGCTGAGGACTCAGAGGTCGATTCATTCATCACCCACGTTGAAATCACTGAGGTAGTTCAGAAACTCCTTGGTGGCAAGGCACCGGGGGTGGATGAGATCCGCCCTGAGTACCTCAAGTCTCTGGATGTTGTGGGGCTGTCGTGGCTGACACGCCTCTGCAGCATCGCGTGGCAGTCGGGGACAGTGCCTCTGGACTGGCAGACCGGGGTGGTGGTTCCTCTCTTCAAGAATGGGGACCAGAGGATGAGTTCCAACTATCGAGGGACCACACTCCTCAGCCTCCCGTGGAAAGTCTATTCCAGGGTATTGTAGAGGAGAATTCGGCCGATAGTCGAACCTCAGATTCAGGAGGAACAATGCGGTTTTCGTCCTGGCCGTGGAACACTGGACCAGCTCTATACCCTCCACAGGGTGCCCGAGGGCTCATGGGAGTTTGCCCAACCAGTCCACATGTGTTTTGTGGACTTGGAGAAGGCATTCGACCGTGTCCCACATGGCGTTCTGTGTGAGGTGCTCTGGGAGTATGGGGTTGGAGGCCCTCTGCTGTGGGCTGTATGGTCCCTGTACAACCGAAGCAGGAGCTTGGTTCACGTTGCCGGCAGTAAGTCAGACCTGTTCCCGGTGCATGTTTGACTCCCACCGGTTCTGTTCATTATCTTTATGGACAGAATTTCTAGGCGCAGCCAGGGGCTCCTTCGAGTCAGGACTTCCAGCATGCATCGGGGCGGTTTGCAGCCAAGTGTGAAGCAGCTGGGATGAGAATCAGCACCTCTAAGTCAGAGGCCATGGTTCTCGACCAGAAAAAGGGTGGCTTGCCCCCTTCAGGTCGGGGGAGAGCTCCTGTTTCAGGTGGAGGAGTTTAAGAATCTTGGGGTCTTGTTCACGAGTGAGAGAAGGATGGAGCGTGAGATTGACAGGTGGATCACGAGTGAGGGAAGGATGGAGTGCGAGATTGACAGGTGGATCGGTGCAGTGGCCGCAGTAATGTGATCGTTGTATTGGTCAGCCGTGGTGAAGAAGGAGCTGAGCCGAAAGGCGAAACTCTCAATTTACCGGTCAATCTACGTTCTCACCCTCACCTATGGTCATGAACTCTGGGTCATGACCGAAAGAACAAGATCCCGGATACAAGCGGCCGAAATTAGTTTCCTCCGCAGGGTGGAGGGGCGCTCCCTTAGAGATAGGGTGAGGAGCTCTGTCACCCGGGAGGAGCTCGGAGTAGAGCTGCTGCTCCTCCACATCGAAAGGAGCCAGCTGAGGCGGCTTGGGCATCTGTATCGGATGACTCCTGGACGTCTTCCTGGGGGGGTATATTGAGCATATCCCACCGGGAGGAGACCCCGAGGAAGACCCAGGACACGCTGGAGTGACTATGTCACTTGGCTGGCCTTGGAATTCCTTGGGATCCTCCCGGGATGTCCCTGCTCCAAGCTGCCCCTGTGACTTGATAAGTGAAAGATGATGGATGCATGGATGGATGGATAGATTATACTAGACTAGATTAGATAAAACTAGACTAGATTAGAATAGACATATTGATGACAGTGCCTAAAGTTTGCCCTTTGCCCTCACCTTGGCCCATGCACCAGTCCAGCAGCAGCAGCAGGCGAGCGTTGCCCTGACAGGACATGAACTCGTCCAGTAGCAGAGGAGCTACGGTGCTGAGGGAGGCCAGCGCCTGCAGCTGCAGCTCCTCCTGCTGGACCACCGACCAGAACCGCCGTCCCGACCCGGCTCCAGAGCGCCGCGGCCCGGAGGAGGAGACGGGCGGCTTCAGCAGCGTCAGCAGAGACAACATCACATGATGTTCTCTGTAGAGCTGAGGGAGGAGACAGAGTTAGATTAAAGTCTGGAATCAAAGCCTCAGAGTCTCAACCAGACTCCGGTCTCCTACTGGACCGGGTCTGGATCCAGGTTTGAGTCTCAGTCAGAAGCCGGGTCTGTTTCTATTTTCTACAAGTTCTTGTGAATGTACAAAACCTCTCAAAGCCCACGATCGCCTGTTTGAGCACTTTCTAAGTAGTGGAGTAGATAACAGAAAAATCATGCAAATTATGATACAAGCATGAAATTTGGTTTGGTTGTTCTCTAGGGCCTATTGATGAAATCTGTCCGATTGGACATGTGAAAATCCAAGATGGCGGCCATTTTTCAAGATGGCTGCCAAATTAGCCTCCCGAAGTTCCTTTTTTTCATAGCAATGTGTGTAGTTGACTAATTTGAATGACATAAGTGATACATTGTATTGAATATATAGACACATAGATGACATTATTAATGGAAAAGGAGAAAAAGATTAATATATAACTTTATTGGGGGTTTACTGGGGGCTTTATTGGAAAAGTAACGAAAAAGGACACTAATAACTGTGTAACTTCACACTAAACACAAACGTTCCTCTAGCTGCTAGGGGTCACATTTGCAGCTGAAGCTATTGAACAATATTTGATTTATTAAAAATAAACTGGTCTGGATTTATATTAGGCTACAAGCCTGTTTCTCAGCATATTAACTATCATGACAACATAACAAAGCACTGACAAATATAAGACTGATGTGAACATTCATATCGAACTCTAACACACTCATGACACAGGCCACACATGCTCTCCCTGTGTGATGGCCTGGGTAGTGGACAGTCTGAGGACAGAGAGCATTCAGGTTGGAGTTTATAATAATGAAATGCACCGATGAGACTGTGCTAGGTCTCTGCTGTACGTCTTGACCACATGTCAGCTGTACAGCTGTAGTAGAAGAAAACTTGGCTCGTGCTCCAGTCAAAACAACTCACCCTCATCTTGGAGTGTGTATCAGACACCGGGTGGATGGAGGACTTTTTAACCTTCGGCGGCTGAAAGCCCGAACAAAGACATCTGAAACATACATTTCAGAACTCCAGTATGCCGACGACAACTGTGCCCCAGCCTCTTCTTCTGCTGATCTACAGGAGTCCACTGATGCTTTTGTGGAAGCATATGAGAGTGCAGGCCTGGAGGTCAGTGTTGGAAAGAGAAAAGTCCTGGCACAACCGCACCCTGCACATCCTCTCCAGCCTTTCGGCATCTTCATCCATGGCAAGTCAGTTGAACAGGTCCCAAGATTCTGCTATCTTGGGACTATGATCAACAACACTAGCGATCCTGGTGACGACATTAACAACCAGATCCGCTCAGCCCATCGAGCTTTCGGCAAGCTCTACCACCGCGTCTTTACTCAACACGGCCTGTCCATACAAACTAAGATTAGCGTCTACAGAGCTGTTGTAATCCCAACCCTCCTCCATGGGTCAGAGAGCTGGACTCTCTATCGAAAGAACATCAGGACCCTGGAGAGGTTTCACTAGGGGTGGGCAAAAATATCGATATGGCAATATATCGCGATACTTTATATCGATACGATATCGACATCCAATATTTAAATATCGATTTTTTTTTTTTTTTAATTTTTTTTTTCAAATAAAAAATCATCAATCAAAACAGACCTGAAGCTGCTGCAGTGAAACGTGGCTGTGCTTGTGGTGTTTTTTTTCCTTCGTGGAGGCTGGAAAGGTTTCTTACAAGACGGAATAACGAGATGTATCCGTTTTCAAAACAAAAGTTTACTAAAAGAAAAATTTTTTTTACATCCATCGCTCCCTGTGCTCCTGTTCACAGCTCTCATGTCAAACTGAAGCCGTCGCTGACGTCATTTCCCTCAAATTCTAGACTCTAGACAAAAACACAAACTATGAAATAATGAAGTTCAAAACTAAAAAAATCTATAACTTACGGCTCTTACAGTGACGTTGTGAAGCTGTGATCGTATTCTACACATTATAACATTATCAGACTCTGACTCAAACCTCTGATCCTCCATCACTTCACATTTTCCCTCCAGCGACAAACTCATCTTCATCATCATCATCATCACAAACTTCCTCCAACTCTCTGTCCTACAAGCTCCGCCCCCTTCCTCCTCCTCCTCCTCCTCCTCCTCCTCCTCCTCCTCCTCCTCCTCCTCCTCCTCCTCCTGCTCCTCCTCCTCCTCCTCCTGCTCCTCCTGCTCCTCCTCGCCCTGACAGGTCAGAGGTCAGAGGTCAGAGGTCACCGGTAGTTTCTCACTCATCCGTCTGCTGCTGTACACACACACCCCCGTCCCCACAGTGGCCATCACCATGGCGATGGGATCGATGAAGCTGCTCTGCGGCTGCATCCGGACTTCACCTGACACCTGCCACTTCAAGGAACATGTGTGTTAATGCACTGCAGAGACTTATGTAACACACACACACACACACACACACACACACACACACACTACAGAGGAACTAGTTGAGTGACTCCAGTAACGAGACGTCCACAGGAACAAAGACATTTCTACTTGGGGCTGTATTTTCCTAACATTTTAGGTCTAAAAGAAGGACTTCCTTCTTTCCTTTCCAGATTCCTTCCTTTAGACCTAAAATGTTAGGAGGTAAATTTGCCCAGAATTGTCCTTTAAAGTTTTTACAGATCAGAGAAACGACATCATTCGTTATTAATGTTGAATATTTCACTTTATTTACTGTTGATGTTTATTAATTCATCTAATAAATATGAACTTTAACAGATACGACACAGAGACCAGTTACTTTACTACAGCCGTGTGTGTGTGTGTCTGTGTGTGTCTGTGTGTGTGTGTGTGTGTGTGTGTGTGTGTGTGTGTGTGTGTTGCTAGTTCATATATTAAAGCACTGAGGTGAAAACTATAAATACAACAAACAGGAACTCGTCTGTTACAGAGTCAAAGTGATGATGAAGATGAAGGTGAAGATGATGAAGGTGTGGTACTGATCAGTGTTTGACGGACACGGTGCTGAAGTACTCGGGGTCCTGTGCTGCTGGTTCCGCCGCGTGTTCGATTCCCGCGGCGGTGGTGGCGGCTCTGATCACGGTCCGTCCCACCGTCACCTTGACACCGGCCGGTCCCTGAGCTCCGGTTCGGTCCACGGCCAGGACGCGACCCAGGAAGTCCTGACGCACATGAACACACCAGCAGTCAGAGTGTGTGTGTTTGTGTGTTTGTTGCTACGGCGCCACCTGTTTTGTTGCTAATGGATACAGATAATATATACGAAATCTGGACAACATGGATGTCAGTAGGAACGTGAGTATCGAACGTGAATCACATTGTTCGTTTAATGTCATAAAAGTTTTTGTCTAAAATGTATCTGACAGTGTAACGACCGTTTGACCATAATACGTTTACTACGAACGTCTTATATGCACGTTGTCAAATACAGTAATATATATAATATTGATCTTTTTGGAAGCTCGCTTGGCCGGCAAATTTTGTTTAAGTTAATGAAACCAAGATATTTTTAATACTGTGTGCTTAAATTAAACAGAAATAAAATTATAGGCTGTGTGTGTGTGTGGGCCAACGTGTTCATAAAATATAAAATGTCATGCTGTTGTGGAAACGTTGGCCCACACTGTCAGATACATTTTAGACAAAAACTTTTATGACATTAAACGAATAGTCCGATACTCACGTTCCTACTGCCATCCATATTGTCCAGATTTGGTATCTGTCATATCTGTATCCATTAGCAACAAAACCAATAGTAACCCCATGCAATAGAACATTTAAAAGCATTTTATTTCATTATAGGCTATTGAATAAAGTTTAAAAGTGTTCCAAGCTTCACAAACTATTAGATCTTGGTGTTTTATTTGGATTTTGCCCTGTCAAAAAACCATAGTGTTGGTCCAGACTGTGCAGTTGCAGTTTTACAGTCGACCACTAGGTGGCGTTAAGGGGTCTGAACGTGCAGGTCTCCAGTCTGCAGCCGTGTACTGTTGTGTGCAGCTGAAGTTGCTCAGTTCAGTTCTGTCTCTTCACCAGCAGAGGTCAGTAAAGATCTGAATCTCTGCTGCTCCACACACTGCAAACCATGTAGAGAGAGAGAGTGTGTGTGTGTGTGTGTGTGTGTGTGTGTGTGTGTGTGTGTGTGTGTGTGTGTGTGTGTATGTGTGTGTGTGTGTGTGAGACCTGAGCAGGACGAGCTGCAGTCGCCTCCTGCTTCAGGTGAGAAGCTTCACTCTGTTTCTTCCTCTGAGCTCTGACTTCCTGTCACAGAGAATAAAACACAGCTGGGACTCATCCAGGGTCAAAATAGATTATTATTGATAATAATAATAATAATGATAATAATGAATCGATGGAGTGTGAACTAGTGAAACCTTGAGGATGTGATAGTCTGAGGTTCTGGACACGTATCCGTCCCAGGACTTTGCAGTGAGCTCCAGCTGCTTCCACTGAGACTTCAGCTGAGGAGGAGAGACACAACCACACAGTCAGGAGACTTTATTCATCAATAAAAGTTTGGTAAAAGGTTCATAAAATATCAGACAGACACAAAAAGAGCTCAGTTTCCTCAGAAAATGAACTCTTTGATTTGCTTCTCGCTTAAAGGGACAGTTCAACATTTAGTTAGATCCTCCTCTCACCACAACTCCTATAGTCACAGCAGTAGGTTCATCACCTTTAATTATCAGTGCATGTTGTTTTGAGATGGGCGGAGCAGAGACGTGAGCTGCTCAGTGAACACAATGGAGGTGAACGGTGCAGCAGGTCCCCTGTCCCTCATCAAACTCATCAAATACACAATCCAACAACTCCACAACGCTCTAGTGGACAAGTTGTGACCTGCACATTCACCACGCTATGAGATAATAACACAACGTTACCAGACAGAGTTGTTTTAGAGAGAAATGCAGCCGGAACTACATTCCAGACACGGCTGCTGGGCGGAGGGATTTCAGAAGAGAAAGTAGTTCAGAGTATTTGCTTCATGTGTCCTAATGTTAGATAATGTTACATGATTATCTCATAGTGTGGTGAATGTGCAGGTCACAACTTGTCAATTATAGGGATTATGGTGAGAGGAGGATCTGACTAAATGTATGAACTATCCCTTTAAAGTCCCACTCCCGCGACCCTTTTCGGCCATTTTAAAACCAGCTCATTAGCCATGCACATTAGCAATTCACCTCTGGGGGGTGGGCGGAGACTGCGCTGTTTTGCACCCGCCCAGCCACCTCCTCGCACCCCACCCCCCGGTTGCTGACAGCTGGACATTGTACAATTACAGATTCAGCGCATTTAGTGTAAAACTCCACGCTGGGATTCAATCCCAGACTGGAGCATAGTCCTTGCTCACAGTGCAAGCTGCTCTACCAGGTGAGCTATACCTATTATACCTTGACAGCTACACCGAGCTGCCAAGCCTTTCACCTCTAAGCCAGATGAAGAACGGGGCGGCAGCTTGTAGCACTAGTGCCCTCCCCTGGAGCTGTGACACGTCAGCTCCAGTCTCCCTGAAACTGCCAGTTTGAGTCTGCCATTGGTTCACAGCAGTTTGAAGGCAGAAAAACTCAGAAATGCAATTTTGCACTTCCTTTTCTGCTGATATGTCCTCTAACACAAGAAAAATGCCACAGGAACATGTGAAAAGCTCAAAAAACACGATTTTCACGGGAGTGGGTCTTTAAAGAGAAACTAAGCAGGATTTCCCTGTGGCTATGCTCCATTTCTACCTTAATTGAAAACTCACTCAAAACAGAGTAATTGTGATAATTAACTACGTGACTTGTGACTTGTTCCAGGGAGAGTTCCTAGTTCCTATTCAGTGGAAATTCTCACTGAATTTCAGTTTCAAGTCAAAAACTGTGCCGAGATACTTGTACATTTGTACAGTTTGCTCGTCCTCACCATGAATCGGGCGTTAGGTTCAGCACTGCTCTTCCTAAAATCAATGATTATTATTATATCATTGTTAACGGAGGAGAAACACACTGAGTCTATAATATTTTCAGACTGGTCAGAGAGCCCAGGTCCTGGTCCTGGTCCTGGTCCTGGTCCTGGTCCTGGTCCAGGTTGTGTTGGACCCACCTCTGTGTACATGAGCTGCTCCTCATCCTGGTCCTGGTTCAGCTGCTGCTGCAGGATGAGCTGCTGCTCAGCCGCCACCTTCTGGGCCGTGTCCTCGCTGATCCGACCGATGGAGCTCAGAGCCTCCAGGTCGGGACTGACCGGCCTCAGCCCGTCCTCACGCAGCTCCCTGCTGATCTCGGCCCAGACCTCGCCCACCTGCCGCGCCCACAGAGCAGCGGAGCGTCACAGAACCACTCAGTCACTCAGTCACTCAGTCACGTGTTCTGGTTTCTGTTCTGCAGCGAAACGTCTCCTACCTTGAAGTCCAGGTATCTCCTGACGATGCTCAGAGTCACGTAGTCTCTGGTGGACAGACCAGGAAGCTGCTGGAAACCTGAGGGAGGACGAGTCCACAGTCACTGACACGGTTCCTTTCAATGGAATCTTAATTTATTTAATTTATTTATAAGGCACCTTTAAAAACACACAACAACATGTAAGAGCCAAGTTACAGATGCCATAAAACTATAAGAGCCCAAGGCTGTAACACAAGAACCCAACTACCAATTAAAATGCCGGATGCAGTTAATTAGATCACATAAATAAAAAGGGGGGTATACAAGATAAAAATACTAGATAAGAGAAGAGAAGATGGGATAAAAAAGTAAAAACAGAAGAAGGTGTAAAGTAAAACTAAGAGAATCTGAGTAAAACTGTGAAATAAAATAGATGATGATGAAAGAAGAGGATGACATCACATAAAAGAAAGACTGTAAAAGTGGGTTTTAAGAAGTGAACTAGAGCTGCAACTAACGGTTAATTTTGTCATCAATTAATCTGTTGATTATTTAAACCATTAATCGATTAGTTGTTTGGTCAATAAAATATATAAAACATCAATCAGTGTTTCTCAAACCACCAGACGACGTCCTCAAATGTCTTGTTTTGTCCACAAACCAAAGAGAGACTCAGTTTATTGTCATAAAGGAACAAAGAAACCAGAAATATTCACATTGAAGAAGCTGGAATCAGAGAATCTGGACTGATTGAACAGAAACAAACAGCCTGTGTTGAGTGTTTTCTGTTTTACCCAGTTTGCAGAAGACGGAGTAGATCTTGGAGCGCAGGTTCTCCGACACCTCCAGGACGGCGCCGCTCGCCGTGTGGGCAGGAAGCGACGGGTGTGTGTCCTCCTGCAGCTGGCGGCTGAGGATCGGCCTGAGGGGGTCTGGACAGGTGAGACACGGTCAGCAGAGACGTCCTCACCTGAGAGCTCAGTCACCACGCCGTGACCAAACTCCTGTTTAACCCTCTGAGGTCAGTGCAGCGTACACGATGCCGGAGGTTTGGTTTTATTGTTCATGTCGTCGTGTCTCTGGAACGCTGAACGACAGCAACGTAATTCTTTTTTTATTGAAAGCGGGACACTTTCACCTTTACGTAGAGTCCACTGGTGAGTCTGTAGCTCAACCAGAAGCTGAATAATCCTGCCTCAAACATCTGAGTCCTGTAGGACAATGGTTCTCAACGTGTGGTCCGGGGACCCCCAGGGGTCCTTGAGAGGGTTCATGGGGGTCCAAACTTTTTCTTGAAATTACAATCTCTATAATTTTTTAACTTTTTTTTTTTTTTTTTAAATTCTTTTAAAAATCATTATTATTTTACATTTTTTTCATAGAAATTTTACCACTATTTCTAGAATTTAAAAAAAACTTTTGTTTGAGAAATTTTACCAGTTTCTTCTAGAATTTTTAAAAAACTTTTTAAAAAGAAATGTTACCACTTTATTCTAGAAAATCTTTAACTTTCTTTCTTTCTTTTTACCAAATCTTTCTAGAATTTGTTCTAAAAACTTTTCTTTGAGAAATTGTACCACTTTTTTCCAGAAATTTCTCCACAAATTCACGCCATTGGCCCTAATTTGAATTTACATTGACTAAAAAATTCTAGAAAAAAGGTGGTAAAAATGTAAAGAAAAAGTGTCCCCAATCTTTTCTTTAGATTTTTACCACTTTTTTCTAGAATTTTTAAACGTTTTTTTTTTTACCAGTTGTTTTTTCATTATTATTTTACTTTTTTTAAATAGAAATTTTACGACTTTTTCTAGAATTAAAAAAAAACTTTTGTTTGAGAAATTTTACCAGTTTCTTCTAGAATTTTTAAAAAACTTTTCTTTTGAGAAATTTAACACTTTTTTCTTGAAAATCTTTAACTTTCTTTCTTCCTCTTTAGAAATTGTACCACTTTTTTCCAGAAATTTCTCTACAATATTTCCACAAATTCCCGCCATTGGCTCTAATTTGAACATACATTGACTAAAAAAGTAACATTCTTGCCACAGACTCTGAAGGGTTCAACTGTTCCCATGTGTTGCTCCTGTGTTTCTGTTCAGTTGATCAATATTAATCAATAATCAATAACATCCAGACCTGTGATCTCTCCGTGCCGGCTGCGGCCGACTCCCAGCGTCTCCTCCTCGTCCCTCCACAGCTGCAGCAGGAGGCTCGGAGCCGTCCGTCCTCCGTCCCCCCTCCAGCTCAGCAGGTGAGACACGGTGTTGGAGTTATCACACAGCTCCAGCAGCGTGGACAGCAGCACGCCGCGCACACACCTGGGGCACGACTGACACACACACACACACACACACACACACACACACACACACACACACACACACACACACACCAGGTGTTCAGGTTCAGTCCATAACTGTCAGAGAGACTCATTCACAGTGAGGGGAATAGCAGCGGTAACGGTGCTACTATTTTCAACGACTAATCAATAAAGTTACTGTTTCCCCCGTTATAACATTGTTACCGTTACCGATAGCAACCGCTTTAAGCTACTATCCTTGCATCTCTCAAACAGTTTAATTAATGAGTGAATTGAACTGTTACTTTTTATCCTTTTTATGCTGCTTTTTGATTTGATGTGGTGCTACAAACGAAATTTCATCGTGTTTTTATATGCAATGACTATCTATCTATCTATCTATCTATCTATCTATCTATCTATCTATCTATCTATCTATCTATCTATCTATTTTTCTATCTATCGTTCTATCTATCTATCTATCTATCTATCTATCTATCTATCTATCATTCTATCTATCTATCTATCTATCTATCTATCTATCTATCTATCTATCTATCTATCTATCTATCTATCTATTTTTCTATCTATCTATCGTTCTATCTATCTATCTATCTATCTATCTATCTATCTATCTATCTATCTATCTATCTATCTATCTATCATTCTATCTATCTATCTATCTATCTATCTATCATTCTATCTATCTATCTATCTATCTATCTATCTATCTATCTATCTATCTATCTATCTATCATTCTATCTATCTATCTATCTATCTATCTATCTATCTATCTATCTATCTATCTATTTTTCTATCTATCTATCGTTCTATCTATCTATCTATCTATCTATCTATCTATCTATCTATCTATCTATCTATCTATCTATCTATCTATCTATCTATTTTTCTATCTATCTATCTATCGTTCTATCTATCTATCTATCTATCTATCTATCATTCTATCTATCTATCTATCTATCTATCTATCTATCTATCTATCGTTCTATCTATCTATCGTTCTATCTATCTATCTATCTATCTATCTATCTATCTATCTATCTATCTATCTATCATTTTGGGGAAAGTAACTAGTAACTATAACTAATTACTTTTTAAAGGTAACGTGCCCAACAACAACAACACCACTGCTCCTTCATCTTCAGTGTGATACTCACAGAGAGGAGGTGCAGCAGGAGGAACACGCCCTCCTTCACCAGGAAGAAATCCTCCGTGGTGTAGCAGCCCACGATGCACGACCTGCACACACACACACACACACACACACACACACACACACACACACACACACACACACACACACACCAGCAGTTTATAGTTTATTATAAGACTCACTGTCAAACACCAACTGTGTGTGAGTGTGTGTGTGTGTGTGTGTGTGTGTGTGTGTGTGTGTGCACGGACCAGACGCAGTCGACGGTGGAGAGGAGGAGCTTGTTGTGTCCCAGGCCGCTGTAGAAGTGGGCGGAGCCTTTCCTCAGGAAGTGGACGACCATCTCGACGCCCTCGGACCCAAACAGCTCCTGGAGCAGAAGAACCAGACGACGAGGCAGCTTGATTCATTCATACAGCACATTTCACACCGAGGAGAAACTCAGTGAGCTTCACTTCAAAACAAAACATCTAACACTAAGAGATGGAAACGTACAGAAGTGTATCGCATTCACTTGAAAAAAGCTGTGTTTTTCAGAGTAATTACTTTTCTGACTTCACGAGATTTCAAAATCCCAGGATAACGTAAGGACTGATTTCAAAATAAAGGTGCTACATCTGCTCTGATATTTCCTGAGTGACTCTCTGAGGTGGAGTTCAATAATAACAGGTCGTCTTCTCTCAATATCAACCTGAATTTACAGTGAAAAATTAAATAAGAAAAATGTGTGGCTTTTCCTTTGAAAATCTACATCACCTTGCAAATCAAGCAATTGAATCCGTTTTGGAAGGTCACCTTTATTTTGAAATCAGTCCTTCGCTCTTACTGGTGTATAAGTAGCACAAAACAAAGCTGAGGAGAACTCGACTGTATTTTTTGAAGTGGCGATCCATGATGAAGTGGAGGCTTGACTGCAGAGGTTAAACTTTACTTGAAGGTGGGAGCTTCTGCAGGATTTTGAAATCTCATTAAGTCAGAAAAAAATGTTTACTCTGAAAAATAGGAGGAAAAAAATTAACAGACTAAAATAGAGCTAAAATAAAATATGAGCTTGCAGCATGAAATATTGATTTGTATTAAAACAATTAAGAGGATTTACAGTGCAAATCCAAGATTACGATTTAAAGTTCTTTAAAAAAGCTCAACATGAAAAGAGAACTTATGTTTTAACCTGGATTTAAAAGTGCTTAATGTTGGGGCTGATTTCAGTTCTGCTGGTAGTTTGTTCCAGTTTGTAAATGCTGCTTCACCTGAGTCAGTATCTCAGAGCTCCACTGGGTTTATATTCTACGTATTCTGGACCTAAACCGTTAAGCAGAGGTGGGGACTTGGACTCGAGACTTGACTTGGACTCGAGTCCCGATTTTGATGACTTAAGACTTGCTTGATCAGATCAAAAAAAGACTTGGACTCGCTTGGGACTTGATGCCAAAGACTTGAGACTCTACTTGGACTTGAGAGCAAAGACTTGAATTCAAGTCAAGTCACATGCAGCAAGCACAAATATTAAAATATTTTCAAAAATGTCACATCAATGTTACTGTAGCAGCCAGCCAGAGACATTCTATATAGAACCCACTCCTGTTATCAGTCTTGGCTGTATAATTAATGCCAACACACTAATGCCTACCACACACATAAAGATAATCTGGCTGATTTTGCCCCGATTTTCCCCCTTCCGACCAAAGACAAAAATCGCCCGATTATCTTAGGCTCTTAAGATTATCTTATGAGATTCTCCTGTGGTGTGTGGTGTTTTAAGATTTAAATTCTCCTGACAATCGACTCGTAAAACGGTCAGCGGAGACAATCGTAAATATTAAACATGTTCAATATTTACGATTGTTGGCCCCAACAATTGTGACCGTTTGGATCAAAAGTCGCCATGTGTGTGGGGGAACACGACAATCCTGAGTCACCGTCTCCGCAGAATGTGAAGTGAAATTGAATGTAACCAATAAAGAAGCGAGGCGTGGTAATGATCTTTATGTATCATTAATTGTTGCGGCTTCCAAACACAAACCTTTTAGCCGCTGAGAGTATGAGGTTGGGTCCTCAGGTACGTAGATTTGTGACGCGCTTTAGTAGATTATGATAACAGATACGCTGAGATCCAAATATGCTTTGGTGCATTTATTGTGAAACAAACAGCACAGAGCTATCACAGCGCAGCAAGGATGGATGAATGGAAATATGAGACCAGCGAATTAAACAGGTAAAAGGGTGATTAATGAATGAATGAGTAGCGGTCAACAAAAATTACGGCTACTCCCAACCCTGACTCTCTCTCTCTCTCTCATCTGTGTCACCGGTGAGTGCCCACCTTTACGCACACACACTTCCGCACGCACACACGCCTACTCCCATGTGAACCACCCCCTCTGCAACACACACACTCAAACACACCGTGCTGCTCATCTTCAGCCTGTATGTCTCTTACATTAATTATAATCGATTTGTTTGGGACTCAAAACTGGACTTGACTTGTGACTTGAGAGCAAAGACTTGAGACTCTACTTGGACTTGCAACATAGGGACTTTCTCCCACCTCTGCCGTTCAGTGAGTTGTAAACCAGCCACAACCACAACTGATGATGAGTCTGTGGCTGATAAACATAAAATCTACAGGAAGTGAACAGGTGGATGACATCACTGCAGCACAGACAGTGATGTCACGGTGCTGATGAGCTGATGATGTCACGTGTTCAGAGTTCAGACCTTCCTGTGCATGTCGGGCTCACACAGCGCCGACAGGACCAGCTGGATGTCCGACTTGATCTCCAGAGTCACTTCATCGTCCTCGACGCCGGGACCCGACTCCATCTGCATCAGGACGCCTGAGACACACACACACACACAAATGAGGTTGTTTCCAGTAAACTCTGGACTATCTCCCTTCAGGACACTTGGATTGCAGTGGACGAGCAGTGTGGAGGAATATTAAATGGTTTTTGTGTAGTTTTATGGACGTTTTTGTGTCGGGTCCTATTACTCTCATATAAAGTTTTGGTTGGACTAGGAACCGGCCTCCCGGGTCTCCAGATGCACTTTGAGGAATAAAAAACTACTCCAGAGTATTCATCAACACTTCCTCCACCTCTGCTGCTAATTCTGAAGAGAATGGGACGTTGTGTAGATGCAGGAGACGTTAAAGACGAAGCTGAATATGAATCCAAGTCAAGACAACATTTTATTATGTTGATGAAAAACAGGAACAAACGTACATTCAGTTTTTGTGATGAAATGACACGATACATTTTAGATAATTTCATATGAACAGATACAAACTTTTCACACATGTAATTAAACCAGAATCATTTTTCAACTTGTCATGTTTGACATTTTATCATCTGGAGAAGAACTGAAAATAAACTGATCAAATGTTCAATAATTTATCATTTTTTAGCTCATCACTCCACACAAAGTCATAATAAAAAACGTAATGCGAAATGAAAAGTACGGTGGTAAGAAAAGAAAAGTGTACTAATGAGACAGCAGGAGGACAGGTGCAGTTTAACAGGTTCAATTCACTGACTTTTCCCTTTAAGAAATAAACAACATTATAAATATGATCATCCTCTTTATCTCTAACTGCTCTGCTCCACTGTCACTGACACCTTCACTGGTAACAGCTTCAATGGGAGTTTATCACCAATGTTAATGTATGGAAACATCCTCTGAGTGAAAGTGTGTGTGAAGGTGTGTATGTGTGTGTTAGTATCAGGATCAGAGAACGACAGTTTTCCTCTGTTCAAGTCCAGATTCACTCTGATCCTCTGGAACTTCTTCTGCACTGGGGGAATGGTGATTGGTGTTGATGGTGAATATGCTTTGTATTTACCTTCATTGAACCTTATTCTCCATAATCCAGACACTATCTTGCCTCCCTTCCTCTGCACAGACTCTGGTAACACACCCAGTCCCCACCGTGTACTGTCTCCAACCTCGACATCCCAGCTGTGAGTCCCCGAGTTAAAACCCTCAGAGCCCAGGACAGAGCAGAAATAATCAAACCTCTCTGGATTGTCAGGAAGCTGCTGTTCATCTCCTAGTCTCACACTGGTCAGATCTTCAGACAGGATGATATATGGACCAGCAGTGTTTGGGTCCAGAACCACAGGACTGTAGGAGACCATGTCCTTCATCTTGTTCCAGATGTTGAAGGTCAGGTTGCCCAGGTGTTTGGCCTGGTCTATCAGAGCTCCTGAGTCCAGCTGTGGATCCTCCAGCAGGGGGCGCTGCTTGACTCTTTCCACTGCAGCCTTGTAGTTGAGCAGGAATGAGACGTCTTCAGCTCTCAGCTCGTCCTCTGTGGCTCTGACTGCGTGTGAAAGAGCTGCTATCTCTCTGCTCAGAGCCTCCATCTTCTCCTTCATCCTCTGACTCTTCTGCTCCTCTTCCTCCCTCAGTGCAGCCATCCTGGCCTCCTCTTCCTCTTCTAGAAACTGGTGAAGCTTCTGAAACTGATCCTTAATCTGCCTCTGTGTGTGTCGGGCCTGGACCTTAATGTGTTCTGCTGTTTGATTAAACTTCACCTGAATTTCTTCAAAACCCTTTAACTTCTTCTTTAAGGGCTCCAGAGTTTCCTCAAGTTCCTTCTTGAGGTCTGAAGCAGCTTCATCGATGGGTCTGAATCTGTGGTTGGTGTGTGTTTTTGAATCTCTGCAGATGAGACACACTGGCTGCTGATGGTCCAGACAGAAGAGTTTGAGTTTCTCAGAGTGCAGACTGCAGAGAGCCTCTGAAGATCTCTGCTCTCTCTGCTGTAAGAAGCTCTCACACAGGTTCTTCAACACCAGGTTACAAGGTGGACGATCCTTTGAAGATCTTCTCTTACAAACTGGACACAATTGATCTTTTTTCTCCTTCCACCAGCTCTTCAGACAGTCTTTACAGAAGCTGTGGCTGCAGGACAGAACAACAGGATCTCTGAAGACCTCCGTACAGACCGGACAGTAGAGATCCTCCTCTAATCTGGAAGCCATTTAGTCTGTGAGTGAAGCTGAAAACACAGCAGACAGGAAGTAGAGTCAGTCATGGCTCCCCTCCCTCCTCTACTGACTAGACTTTAGTTTACTGTGACTCTGAGTCCAGGTTTTAGTCAAACTCACCTTCAGTGTGTGGAGTGTCAGCAGGTTGAAGCAGCAGTGTTGTAGCTGGACTCACTCACAGGAAGTTGTTAGTTTGGTCTGAAGCTGAATCTGATCGTCTCTTCTTCAGTCTGCGTCTCTGGGACTGAAGTGAAAGTGCAGCAGTTTCCTGGTTTATGAGTCATGTGAGGGGGCGGAGCTTTGAAAAGTGACTGAATGTTGAACCGGTCGGTCCAGATGAATGTAGAGGAGCAGTTCCAGGCACGTGCCTCATAAAAGCTCTTTTCATGTGTTTTTTAATAAGTAAATAAATTACTGTTGTGCATAGGGATGTAAAAAAAAAAAAGGTTATCTACCGCACACATTTCCTTGTAAAACCGTGTCTTGTGTGTGGGAGTTAAGACATATAAACTCATGTAGATTAATAACACAAGCTCTGACAGCTTTGAAAAGTGACATAATTGTGGTCAGAAACTTGCTATACCTGTTAGAAAAACCTGGGTGTGAATATCTTGATGTGTGTAACATATAGATACATATATTTAACACTTTTTTTTGTTATTTTTACTCATCATGTTCATGTGTTCTTTGTGTGGAAGGGAGCAACTGTTTAAAAAACAAAAATAAAGAACTTGTGGGGAAAGTACAACTAAACCTCAGATTACAGATGCTCATGTGATTTTATACATCCATATTTTCGGGAAATAAATTACACGTAATAATTGTGTGAAAGCAAAAGCCTTTTTTTTTTTTTTTTTTTTTTACCATCAAACTCTATTGTCGTATCCCTAATGTATCTGTTCATATGTCATGCATCAACATATTTCTGTCAGGTGGCCTAAATTTGCCCAAAATAGCCCGGACCCGACCCGTCGCTACACAGCAGATGAATCAGTTTTAGTTTAGTTTTTATTTTAGAGGCACTGACTAGTTTTTATTTAGTCTTAGTCTTAGTTGTAGTTTTCCAGGTTTTAGGAGAAAGCCTCTGTCAGACCTCTGAGGATGAACTTTTTCCCTTTTAGTTGCATCCATCCCATAATGTTCCCATCAGTCCTCATCAGGTCGTCGTCCCATATTGAGCTGTGGCGTTTTCTTCCTACAGCTTTAGACATCGACAAGAAAACTACAACTAAGCTGATGTTATCTGACCTTACTTTACTGCAGTTTAGCATCCACACCTGGAGGTTGGAGCAAGCTCTTGTTTTTATTTCAGTTTACTAGATTATTATTTCACTGCTGGTTTTAGTTTCAATGAACTATAATAACCCTGTAATGATGATGATGTCACTCACCAAGCAGCTGGTTGATGGCGCCCTGGTCACACAGATCCTGCTTCACTGACTCCTCACCTGATGATGTCACAGACCTCAGGACTCGAACACAGAGTCTCATTGGAGCCTTTTTGCTGCCGCGACCTCCAACGCCGTGGAAACTGTGACCGTGACCAAAGTACGAGTCTGAAACACATGAAGATGAGACACAGCTGAGGACAAAGTTCAAATACCTGAACCTGAACTACAAGTTTAAAGTTGAGAGGTTGAAGATGAAAATTAGACCGGCGTCACCGGGGCCCCACCCTGGAGCCAGGCCTGGGGTTGGGGCTCGCAGGTGAGCGTCCAGTGGCCAGATTTCTTCCCATGGGACCTACAAGAGCGATGTGGGCCCGCCTTCCAGTAGGCCCACCACCAGCAGGAAGAATCAAGGGACCAGTGCGTTGTATTCTGGGTGGCAGTCGTGGGCGGGGGCCCCGACGACCCAATCCCTGGACAACAACTCTGGCTATAGGGACATGGAATGTCAGAGCCTGAGCTTGTGCGGGAGGCTGAGCGGTACCGGCTAGAGACTTCTGTGCTAGTCATATTTTGGATAACAAACACCATGTTCAAAAATAAGGGTGTCCATCAGTGCATGTGGCTCCAGGACACCCTAGGCCGGAGGTCAATGATCGACTTTGTAGTCGTGTCATCTGATCTCCAGCCGTATGTCTTGAACACTCAGGTGAAGAGAGGGGCTGAGCTGTCAACTGATCACCACCTGGTGGTGAGTTGGATCCGCTGGCAGGGGAGGAAGACATTGAGTCCGAGTGGACCATGTTCTCCACTTCAATTGTTGACGCGGCTGTCCGAAGCTGTGGCCGTAAGTTCCCCAGTGCCTGTCGTGGCGCTGGGGAACCCGGTGGTGGACACCGGAAATAAGGGATGCCGTCAAGCTGAAGAAGGAGTCCTATCGAGCCTGGCTGGCTCGGGGGACTCCTAAGGCAGCTGACGGGTACTGGCAGGCCAAGCGGACGGCAGGTTGGTCGGTCGCAGAAGTCAGAGAACTCAGGTCTGGGAAAAGTTCAGGGAGGCCATGGAAGAGGACTACCGGTCGGCCTCGAATGGGGACATTGTCGGGCGGTGGAAGGAATACTTCGAGGATCTCCTCAATCCCACTGACACGCCTTCCGTCGAGGAAGCAGAGGCTGAGGACTCAGAGGTTGATTCATTCATCACCCAAGCTGAAATCACTGAGGTAGTTCAGAAGCTCCTTGGTGGCAAGACACCGGGGGTGGATGAGATCCGCCCTGAGTACTTCAAGTCTCTGGATGTTGTGGGGCTGTCGTGGCTGACATGCCTCTGCAGCATCGCGTGGCAGTCGGGGACAGTGCCTCTGGACTGGCAGAGTGGTGGTTCCTCTCTTCAAGAACGGGGACCAGAGGATGAGTTCCAACTATCGAGGCATCACACTCCTCAGCCTCCCGTGGAAAGTCTATTCCAGGGTATTGTAGAGGAGAATTCGGCCGATAGTCGAACCTCAGATTCAGGAGGAACAATGCGGTTTTCGTCCTGGCCGTGGAACGCTGGACCAGCTCTATACCCTCCACAGGGTGCCCGAGGGCTCATGGGAGTTTGCCCAACCAGTCCACATGTGTTTTGTGGACTTGGAGAAGGCATTCGACCGTGTCCCACATGGCGTTCTGTGTGAGGTGCTCTGGGAGTATGGGGTCGGAGGCCCTCTGCTGAGGGCTGTACGGTCTCTGTATGACCGGAGCAGGAGCTTGGTTCACGTTGCCGGCAGTAAGTCAGACCTGTTCCCGGTGCATGTTAGACTCCGGCAGGGCTGCCCTTTGTCACCGGTTCTGTTCATTATCTTTATGGACAGAATTTCTAGGCGCAGCCAGGGGCTCCTTCGAGTCAGGACTTCCAGCATGCATCGGGGCGGTTTGCAGCCAAGTGTGAAGCAGCTGGGATGAGAATCAGCACCTCTAAGTCAGAGGCCATGGTTCTCGACCAGAAAAAGGGTGGCTTGCCCCCTCCAGGTCGGGGGAGAGCTCCTGTTTCAGGTGTAGGAGTTTAAGAATCTTGGGGTCATGTTCACGAGTGAGGGAAGGATGGAGCGTGAGATTGACAGGTGGATCACGAGTGAGGGAAGGATGGAGCGCGAGATTGACAGGTGGATTGGTGCAGTGGCCGCAGTAATGTGATCGTTGTATTGGTCCGCCGTGGTGAAGGAGCTGAGCCGAAAGGCGAAACTCTCAATTTACCGGTCAATCTACGTTCTCACCCTCACCTATGGTCATAAACTCTGGGTCATGACCGAAAGAACAAGATCCCGGATACAAGCGGCCGAAATGAGTTTCCTTTGCAAGGTGGCGGGGCGCTCCCTTAGAGATAGGGTGAGGAGCTCTGTCACCCGGGAGGAGCTCGGAGTAGAGCCGCTGCTCCTCCACATTGAGAGGAGCCAGCTGAGGTGGCTTGGGCATCTGTATCGGATGACTCCTGGACGCCTTCCTGGGGGGGTATATTGAGCATTTTCCACCGCGAGGAGACCCCGAGGAAGACCCAGGACACGCTGGAGTGACTATGTCACTTGGCTGGCCTTGGAATGCCTTGGGATCCTCCCGGGATGTCCCTGCTCCAAGCTGCCCCCGTGACCCGGACGCGGATAAGTGAAAGATGATGGATGGATGGATGGATGGATAGATTATACTAGACTAGATTAGAATAGACATATTGATGACAGTGCCTAAAGTTTGCCCTTTGCCCTCACCTTGGCCCATGCACCAGTCCAGCAGCAGCAGCAGGCGGGCGTTGCCCTGACAGGACATGAACTCGTCGAGCAGCAGAGGAGCCACGGTGCTGAGGGAGGCCAGCGCCTGCAGCTGCAGCTCCTCCTGCTGGACCACCGACCAGAACCGCCGCCCCGACCCGGCTCCAGAGCGCCGCGGCCCGGAGGAGGAGCCGGGCGGCTTCAGCAGCGTCAGCAGAGACAACATCACATGATGTTCTCTGTACAGCTGAGGGAGGAGAGAGAGTTAGATTAAAGTCTGGAATAAAAGCCTCAGAGTCTCAACCAGACTCCGGTCTCCTACTGGATCCAGGTTTGAGTCTCAGTCAGAAGCCGGGTCTGTTTCTATTTTCTACAAGTTCTTGTGAATGTACAAAACCTCTCAAAGCCCACGATCGCCTGTTTGAGCACTTTCTAAGTAGTGGAGTAGATAACAGAAAAATCATGCAAATTATGATACAAGCATGAAATTTGGTTTGGTTGTTCTCTAGGGCCTATTGATGAAATCTGTCCGATTGGACATGTGAAAATCCAAGATGGCGGCCATTTTTCAAGATGGCTGCCAAATTAGCCTCCCGAAGTTCCTTTTTTTCATAGCAATGTGTGTAGTTGACTAATTTGAATGACATAAGTGATACATTGTATTGAATATATAGACACATAGATGACATTATTAATGGAAAAGGAGAAAAAGATTAATATATAACTTTATTGGGGGTTTACTGGGGGCTTTATTGGAAAAGTAACGAAAAAGGACACCAATAACTGTGTAACTTCACACTAAACACAAAAGTTCCTCTAGCTGCTAGTGGTCACATTTGCAGCTGAAACTATTGAACAATATTTGATTTATTAAAAATAAACTGGTCTGGATTTATTTTAGGCTACAAGCCTGTTTCTCAGCATATTAACTATCATGACAACATAACAAAGCACTGACAAATAAGACTGATGTGAACATTCATATCGAACTCTGTAACACACTCATGACACAAGCCACACATGCTCTCCCTGTGTGATGGCCTGGGTAGTGGACAGTCTGAGGACAGAGAGCATTCAGGTTGGAGTTTATAATAATGAAATGCACCGATGAGACTGTGCTAGGTCTCTGCTGTACGTCTTGACCACATGTCAGCTGTACAGCTGTAGTAGGGGAAAACTTGGCTCGTGCTTCAGTCAAAACAACTCACCCTCATCTTGGAGTGTGTATCAGACACCGGGTGGATGGAGGACTTTTTAACCTTCGGCGGCTGAAAGCCCGAAAAAAAACATCTGAAACATACATTTCAGAACTCCAGTATGCCGACGACAACTGTGCCCCAGCCTCTTCTTCTGCTGATCTACAGGAGTCCACTGATGCTTTTGTGGAAGCATATGAGAGTGCAGGCCTGGAGGTCAATGTTGGAAAGAGAAAAGTCCTGGCACAACCGCACCCTGCACATCCTCTCCAGCCTTTCTTCATCCATGGCAAGTCAGTTGAACAGGTCCCAAGATTCTGCTATCTTGGGACTATGATCAACAACACTAGCGATCCTGGTGACGACATTAACAACCGGATCCGCTCAGCCCATCAAGCTTTCGGCAAGCTCTACCACCGCGTCTTTACTCAACACGGCCTGTCCATACAAACTAAGATTAGCGTCTACAGAGCTGTTGTAATCCCAACCCTCCTCTATGGGTCAGAGAGCTGGACTCTCTATCGAAAGAACATCAGGACCCTGGAGAGGTTTCACTAGGGGTGGGCAAAAATATCGATATGGCAATATATCGCGATACTTTATATCACGATACGATATCGACATCCAATATTTAAATATCGATTTTTTTTTTTTTTCAAATAAAAAATCATCAATCAAAACAGACCTGAAGCTGCTGCAGTGAAACGTGGCTGTGGTGTTTTTTTTCCTTCGTGGAGGCTTGAAAGGTTTCTTACAAGACGGAATAACGAGATGTATCCGTTTTCAAAACAAAAGTTTACTAAAAGAAAAAAATAATTTACATCCATCGCTCCCTGTGCTCCTGTTCACAGCTCTCATGTCCAACTGAAGCCGTCGCTGACGTCATTTCCCTCAAATTCTAGACTCTAGACAAAAACACAAACTATGAAATAATGAAGTTCAAAACTAAAAAAATCTATAACTTACGGCTCTTGCAGTGACGCTGTGATCGTATTCTACACATTATAACATTATCAGACTCTGACTCAAACCTCTGATCCTCCATCACTTCACAGTTTCCCTCCAGCGACAAACTCATCTTCATCATCATCATCATCACAAACTTCCTCCAACTCTCTGTCCTACAAGCTCCGCCCCCTTCCTCCTCCTCCTCCTGCTCCTCCTCGCCCTGACAGGTCAGAGGTCAGAGGTCAGAGGTCACCGGTAGTTTCTGACTCATCCGTCTGCTGCTGTACACACACACTGCCGTCCCCACGGTGGCCATCACCATGGCGATGGGATCGATGAAGCTGCTCTGCGGCTGCATCCGGACTTCACCTGACACCTGCCGCTTCAAGGAACATGTGTGTTAATGCACTGCAGAGACTTATGTAACACACACACACACACACACACACTACAGAGGAACTAGTTGAGTGACTCCAGTAACGAGACGTCCACAGGAACAAAGACATTTCTACTTGGGGCTGTATTTTCCTAACATTTTAGGTCTAAAAGAAGGATTTCCTTCTTTCCTTTCCAGATTCCTTCCTTTAGACCTAAAATGTTAGGAGGTAAATTTGCCCAGAATTGACCTATGGCTAAGCCCCGCCCCCTCCACTCACTCGGACAAACAGTCAACATTCAGTGAAGGCTCTATGGCAGCTGTCACAGTAGGAGACATTTCACAGGAGGCAATTGATGGTTTTTGGAGACAGAAAGATTAAATATCATCTGGAAGTCACCAAAACTTAACTTAGCTTTACTGCTATGGCTGCCGTTTGCCACGAAACGTCAATAGCGACGGGCTAACTTCTGTTAGCCTGTCTATGGCGTTTTGCATTATACGTTAGCATTAAGCTAGCGGGCTTTATGCTTAGTTGTGATGCTGGCTAACCTCTAAACATCTCTGACAATATGTTGCCTCAAATACGTTGTTGACTTAACTTAGAACAGATGTAGACATCCTTGTTAAGTTTATCCACGTTTAGTTGGTGTTGTGGTCTACCTCATAACTTTATCCAGGGCAGACACTTCTCTCGGTTGAGATGTGGCTTGGGAAAAGGTAAAAAAAAATCCACCCCGTGGCCCAGCCTCTTTGGATACCTAGTGTCGGAGTTGCATGTACCCCATGCACACCGTCTGACCATTTTAAACTTAAAATGTCAAGAAAAAACATATAAAAACGAATGAAAACTGACCAACTGCAATGCATTTCAATGGACGTGGAAGCAGAGAATGTCCGAGTGTATGGGCTAGCTATGCGCACTGTGATTGGTTCATCGCGTTTGGGGGCGTGGCTTAGCCATAGGTCAATTGTCCTTTAAAGTTTTTACAGATCAGAGAAACGACATCATTCGTTATTAATGTTGAATATTTCACTTTATTTACTGTTGATGTTTATTAATTCATCTAATAAATATGAACTTTAACAGATACGACACAGAGACCAGTTACTCTACTACAGCTGTGTGTGTGTGTGTGTGTGTGTGTGTGTGTGTGTGTGTGTGTGTGTGTGTTGCTAGTTCATATATTAAAGCACTGAGGTGAAAACTATAAATACAACAAACAGGAACTCGTCTGTTACAGATTCAAAGTGTTGATGAAGATGAAGATGATGAAGGTGTGGTACTGATCAGTGTTTGACGGACACGGTGCTGAAGTACTCGGGGTCCTGTGCTGCTGGTTCCGCCGCGTGTTCGATTCCCGCGGCGGCGGCGGCGGCTCTGATCACGGTGCGTCCCACCGTCACCTTGACACCGGCCGGTCCCTGAGCTCCGGTTCTGTCCACGGCCAGGACGCGACCCAGGAAGTCCTGACGCACATGAACACACCAGCAGTCAGAGTGTGTGTCTGTGTGTTTGTTGCTACAGCGACACCTGTTTTGTTGCTAATGGATACAGATAATATATACGAAATATGGACAATATGGATGTCAGTAGGAACGTGAGTATCGAACGTGAATCACATTGTTCATTTAATGTCATAAAAGTTTTTTTCTAAAATGTATCTGACAGTGTAACGACCGTTTGACCATAATACGTTTACTACGAACGTCTTACAGTATATACACGTTGTCAAATACAGTAATATATATTATATTGATCTTTTTGGAAGCTCGCTAGTTAATGAAACCGAGATACTTTAATACTGTGTGCTTAAATTAAACAGAAATAAAATTATAGGCTGTGTGTGTGTGGGCCAACGTGTTCATAAAATATAAAATGTCATGCTGTTGTGGAAACGTTGGCCCACACTGTCAGATAGATTTAGACAAAAACTTTTATGACATTAAACGAATAGTCCGATACTCACGTTCCTACTTCCATCCATATTGTCCATATTTGGTATCTGTCATATCTGTATCCATTAGCAACAAAACCAATAGTAACCCCATGCAATAGAACATTTAAAAGCATTTTATTTCATTATAGGCTATTGAATAAAGTTTAAAAGTGTTCCAAGCTTCACAAACTATTAGATCATGGTGTTTTATTTGGATTTTGCCCTGTCAAAAAACTATTAAAATAGTGCTGGTCCAGACTGTGCAGTTTTACAGTCGACCACTAGGTGGCGTTAAGGGGTCTGAACCATGGATGTGGTCTGAACGTGCAGGTCTCCAGTCTGCAGCCGTGTACTATTGTGTGCAGCTGAAGTTGCTCAGTTCAGTTCTGTCTCTTCACCAGCAGAGGTCAGTAAAGATCTTAATCTCTGCTGCTCCACACACTACAAACCATGTAGAGGGAGTGTGTGTGTGGGTGAGAGTGTGTGTGTGTGTGTGTGTGTGAGACCTGAGCAGGACGAGCTGCAGTCGCCTCCTGCTTCAGGTGAGAAGCTTCACTCTGTTTCTTCCTCTGAGCTCTGACTTCCTGTCACAGAGAATAAAACACAGCTGAGACTCATCCAGGGTCAAACTGATTATTATTGATAATAATAATAATAATAATAATAATAATAATGATAATAATGAATCGATGGAGTGTGAACCAGTGAAACCTTGAGGATGTGATAGTCTGAGGTTCTGGACACGTATCCGTCCCAGGACTTTGCAGTGAGCTCCAGCTGCTTCCACTGAGACTTCAGCTGAGGAGGAGAGACACAACCACACAGTCAGGAGACTTTATTCATCAATAAACGTTTGGTAAAAGGTTCATAACATATCAGATGGACACAAAAAGAGCTCAGTTTCCTCAGAAAAAAGTAACTCTTTGTTTTGCTTCTCGCTTAAAGGGACAGTTCAACATTTAGTCAGGTCCTCCTCTCACCATAGCCCCTATAGTCATAGCAGTTGGTTCATCACCTTTAATTATCGGTGCATGTTGTTCTGAGATGGGCGGGGCAGAGACGTGAGCTGCTCAGTGAACACAATGGAGGTGAACGGTGCAGCAGGTCCCCTGTCCCTCATCAAACTCATCAAATACACAATCCAACAACTCCACAACGCTCTGGTGGACAAGTTGTGACCTGCACATTCACCACGCTATGAGATAATAACACAACGTTACCAGACAGAGTTGTTTTAGAGGGAAATACAGCCGGAACTACATTCCAGACACGGCTGCTGGGCGGAGGGATTTCAGAAGAGAAAGTAGTTCAGAGTATTTGCTTCATGTGTCCTAATGTTAGATAATGTTACATGATTATCTCATAGTGTGGTGAATGTGCAGGTCACAACTTGTCCATTATAGGGATTATGGTGAGAGGAGGACCTGACTAAATGTATGAACTATCCCTTTAAAGAGAAACTAAGCAGGATTTCCCTGTGGCTATGCTCCATTTCTACCTTAATTGAAAACTCACTCAAAACAGAGTAATTGTGATAATTAACTACGTGACTTGTGACTTGTTCCAGGGAGAGTTCCTAGTTCCTATTCAGTGGAAATTCTCACTGAATTTCAGTTTCAAGTCAGAAACTGTGCCGAGATACTTGTACATTTGTACAGTTTGCTCGTCCTCACCATGAATCAGGCGTTAGGTTCAGCACTGCTCTTCCTAAAATCAATGATTATTATTATATCATTGTTAACGGAGGTGAAACACACTGAGTCAATAATATTTTCAGACTGGTCAGAGAGTCCAGGTCCTGGTCCTGGTCCTGGTTGTGTTGGACCCACCTCTGTGTACATGAGCTGCTCCTCATCCTGGTCCTGGTTCAGCTGCTGCTGCAGGATGAGCTGCTGCTCAGCCGCCACCTTCTGGGCCGTGTCCTCGCTGATCCGGCCGATGGAGCTCAGAGCCTCCAGGTCGGGACTGACCGGCCTCAGCCCGTCCTCACGCAGCTCCCTGCTGATCTCGGCCCAGACCTCGCCCACCTGCCGCGCCCACAGAGCAGCGGAGCGTCACAGAACCACTCAGTCACTCAGTCACTCAGTCACTCAGTCACACGTTCTGGTTTCTGTTCTGCAGCGAAACGTTTCCTACCTTGAAGTCCAGGTATCTCCTGACGATGCTCAGAGTCACGTAGTCTCTGGTGGACAGACCAGGAAGCTGCTGGAAACCTGAGGGAGGACGAGTCCACAGTCACTGACACGGTTCCCTTTCAATGGAATTTTAATTTATTTAATTTATTTATAAGGCACCTTTAAAAACACACAAAATAACATGTAAGAGCAAAGTCACAGATGCCATAAAACCATAGGCGATGGAGCGCCCAAGGCTGCAATACAAGAACCCAACTACCAATTAAAATGCAGGATGCAGTTAATTAGATCAAATAAATAAAAAGGGGGGTATACATGATAAAAATACTAGATAAGATAAGAGAAGATGGGATAAAAGAGTAAAAACAGAAGAAGGTGTAAAGTAAAACTAAGAGAATCTGAGTAAAACTGTGAAATAAAATAGATGATGATGAAAGAAGAGGATGACATCACATAAAAGAAAGACTGTAAAAGTGGGTTTTAAGAAGTGAACTAGAGCTGCAACTAATGGTTACTTTCATTATCAATGAATCTGTTGACCATTCAAACGATTAATAGATTAGCTGTTTGGTCAATAAAATGTTAAAAACATCAATCAGTGTTTCCCAAACCACCAGACGTCGTCCTCAAATGTCTTGTTTTGTCCACAAAGCAAAGAGAGACTCAGTTTATTGTCATAAAGGAACAAAGAAACCAGAAATATTCACATTGAAGAAGCTGAAATCAGAGAATCTGGACTGATTGAACAGAATCAAACAGCCTGTGTTGAGTGTTTTCTGTTTTACCCAGTTTGCAGAAGACGGCGTAGATCTTGGAGCGCAGGTTCTCCGACACCTCCAGGACGGCACCGCTCGCCGTGTGGGCAGGAAGCGACGGGTGTGTGTTCTCCTGCAGCTGGCGGCTGAGGATCGGCCTGAGGGGGTCTGGACAGGTGAGACACGGTCAGCAGAGACGTCCTCACCTGAGAGCTCAGTCACCGCGCCGTGACCAAACTCCTGTTTAACCCTCTGAGGTCGGTTCAGCGTACACGATGCCGGAGGTTTGGTTTTACTGTTTTGTGTCGTGTCTCTGGAACGACGAACGACAGCGACGTAATTCTTTTTTTATTGGAAGCGGGACACTTTCACCTTTACGTAGAGTCCACTGGTGAGTCTGTAGCTCAACCAGAAGACGAGTCGTCCTGCCTCAAACATCTGAGTCCTGTAGGACAGTGGTTCTCAACGTGTGGTCCGGGGACCCCCAGGGGTCCTTGAGAGGGTTCAAGGGGGTCCAAACTTTTTCTTGAAATTATAATCTCTATAATTTTTTTACTTTTTTTTTTTTTTTTTAAATTCTTTTAAAAATCATTATTATTTTACTTTTTTTTCATAGAAATTTTACCACTATTTCTAGAATTAAAAAAAAACTTTTGTTTGAGAAATTTTACCAGTTTCTTCTAGAATTTTTTAAAAACTTTTTTTGGAGAAATTTTACCACTTTATTCTAGAAAATCTTTAACTTTCTTTCTTTCTTTCTTTCTTTCTTTCTTTCTTTCTTTCTTTCTTTCTTTCTTTCTTTCTTTCTTCCTTTTTACCAAATCTTTCTAGAATTTGTTCTAAAAACTTTTCTTTGAGAAATTGTACCACGTTTTTCCAGAAATTTCTCTACAATATTTCCACAAATTCACGCCATTGGCCCTAATTTGAAGTTACATTGACTAAAAAATTCTAGAAAAAAGTGGTAAAAATGTAAAGAAAAAGTGTCCCCAACCTTTTCTTTAGATTTTTACCACTTTTTTCTAGAATTTTTAAACGTTTTTCTTTTTTACCAGTTGTTTTTTCATTATTATGTTACTTTTTTTAAATAGAAATTTTACGACTTTTTCTAGAATTAAAAAAAAACTTTTGTTTGAGAAATTTTACCAGTTTCTTCTAGAATTTTTTAAAAACTTTTTTTTGAGAAATGTAACACTTTTTTCTAGAAAATTTCTTTCTTTCTTCCTTTTTAGAAATCTTACCACTTTTTTCCAGAAATTTCTCTACAATATTTCCACAAATTCCCGCCATTGGCTCTAATTTGAACATACATTGACTAAAAAAGTAACATTCTTGCCACAGACTCTGACAGGTTCAACTGTTCCCATGTGTTGCTCCTGTGTTTCTGTTCAGTTGATCAATATTAATCAATAATCAATAACATCCAGACCTGTGATCTCTCCGTGCCGGCTGCGGCCGACTCCCAGCGTCTCCTCCTCGTCCCTCCACAGCTGCAGCAGGAGACTCGGAGCCGTCCGTCCTCCGTCCCCCCTCCAGCTCAGCAGGTGAGACACGGTGTTGGAATTATCACACAGCTCCAGCAGCGTGGACAGCAGCACGCCACGCACACACCTGGGGCACGACTGACGCACACACACACAGTCAGAGTGAGGGGAATAACAGCGTTATAAAATGACGGCGCTACTTTTTTCAGTAACAGTAATCAAAAAGTTACTGTTTCTGTCTGTAGTCCCCAAGCAGGTTGTTGTAATAGTTAAAAAAGAAACGA
>NC_140917.1:4848883-4961383 GCF_045865225.1 Trachurus japonicus | reverse complement strand
ATATGAACAGATACAAACTTTTCACACATGTAATTAAACCAGAATCACTTTTCAACTTTTCATGTTTGACATTTTATCATCTGGAGAAGAACTCCAGATTTTCTTCTGGAGAAGAAGAATCAAACATTTAGTAATTTATCAATTTTTAACTCATCACTCCACACAAAGTTATAATAACAAACATAATATGAAATGACTCAAAGATAAAAGAAGAGTGAAAATATTTTCCACATGAAAAGTAGTAAAAAAAAGAAAAGAAAAGTATAATAATGAGGCAGCAGGAGGACAGGTGCAGTTTAACAGGTTCAATTCACTGACTTTTCCCTTTAAGAAATAAACAACATTATAAATATGATCATCCTCTTTATCTCTAACTGCTCTGCTCCACTGTCACTGACACCTTCACTGGTAACAGCTTCAATGGGATGAGATCATCAGTGGCAATGTATGGAAACATCTTCTGAGTGAAAGTGTGTGTGAAGGTGTGTATGTGTGTGTTAGTATCAGGATCAGAGAACGACAGTTTTCCTCTGTTCAAGTCCAGATTCACTCTGATCCTCTGGAACTTCTTCTGCTCAGGGAGAACAGTGGCTGGAGCTGATGGTGAAACTGCTCCGTATTTACCTTCAATGAACAATATCATCCATAATCCAGACTCTATCTTCTTCCCCTTCCTCTGCACAGACTCTGTTAACACACCCAGTGCCCACGCTGTACTGTCTCCAACCTCGACATCCCAGCTGTGAGTCCCTGAGTTAAAACCCTCAGAGCCCAGGACAGAGCCGTAATAATCGATCCTCTCTGGATTGTCAGGAAGCTGCTGTTCATCTCCTCCTCTCACACTAGTCAGATCTCCAGACAGGATGAATACTGGACCAGCAGTGTTTGGGTCCAGAACCACAGGACTGTAGGAGACCATGTCCTTCATCTTGTTCCAGATGTTGAAGGTCAGGTTGCCCAGGTGTTTGGCCTGGTCTATCAGAGCTCCTGAGTCCAGCTGTGGATCCTCCAGCAGGGGGCGCTGCTGGACTCTTTCCACTGCAGCCTTGTAGTTGAGCAGGAATGAGACGTCTTCAGCTCTCAGCTCGTCCTCTGTGGCTCTGACTGTGTGTGAAAGAGCTGCTATCTCTCTGCTCAGAGCCTCCATCTTCTCCTTCATCCTCTGACTCTTCTGCTCCTCTTCCTCCCTCAGTGCAGCCATCCTGGCCTCCTCTTCCTCTTCTAGAAACTGGTGAAGCTTCTTAAACTGCTCCTTAATCTGCCTCTCTGTGTGTCGGGCCTGGACCTTAATGTGTTCTGCTGTTTGATCAAACTTCACCTGGACTTCTTCAAAACCCTTTAACTTCTTCTTTAAGGGCTCCAGAGTTTCCTCAAGTTCCTTCTTGAGGTCTGAAGCAGCTTCATCGATGGGTCTGAATCTGTGGTTGGTGTGTTTTTTTGAATCTCTGCAGATGAGACACACTGGCTGCTGATGGTCCAGACAGAAGAGTTTGAGTTTCTCAGAGTGCAGACTGCAGAGAGGCTCTGAAGATCTCTGCTCTCTCTGCTGTAAGAAGCTCTCACACAGGTTCTTCAACACCAGGTTACAAGGTGGATCAGCCTTTGAAGATCTTCTCTTACAAACTGGACAAAGTTGATCTTTTTTCTCCTTCCACCAGCTCTTCAGACAGTCTTTACAGAAGCTGTGGCTGCAGGACAGAACAACAGGATCTCTGAAGACATCCGTACAGACCGAACAGTAGAAATCCTCCTCTAATCTGGAAGCCATTTAGTCTGTGAATGAAGCTGAAAACACAGCAGACAGAAAGTAGAGTCAGTCATGGCTCCCCTCCCTCCTCTACTGGCTAGACTTTTACTGTTTACTGTACTGAGTTTACTGTGACTCTGAGTCCAGGTTTTAGTCAAACTCACCTTCTGTGTGTGGAGTGTCAGCAGGTTTAAGCAGCAGTGTTGTAGCTGAACTCACTCTCAGGAAGTTTGTTAGTTTGGTCTGAAGCTGAATCTGATCGTCTCTTCCTCAGTCTGCGTCTCTGGGACTGAAGTGAAAGTGCAGCAGTTTCCTGGTTTATGAGTCATGTGAGGGGGCGGAGCTTTGAAAAGTGACTGAATGTTGAACCGGTCGGTCCAGATGAATGTAGAGGAGCAGTTCCAGGCACGTGCCTCATATCAAGGTTATAATAGTTTGGGATTTTTAATTATAGTTTAGTTTTATTTAGTTTTGACTTCTTTTTCTCTAATTCAGTTAGTTTTAATCAGTTTTTAGAGCGGGTTTGCTTGTTTTAGTTAGTTTTAATTTCTTTCTAAACGCTTAGTTTTTATTAGTTTTGGTAGTTTTTTCATACTTTGGGTTATTTGTTGGTTGAAGGATTCCAAAAGATCAGAGCAAGTATTGTGTAATAAAACTCAAAAGATACCATTTAACAAATGTATTCAGTTACTGCAGTTTTTTTGACATACTAGTGCAGTAAAGTAACAATAGGCCTACAGTAGCCTACCTCGCATGTTGTATTGTATTTAACATAAAGTAGCATAAAGTGAACACAGCAAATGTTTTGGACATTTAAAGTGCACTTTTATCTGGTAGTGCACAGAGCCAGACAGCTGATAATATACTTCTCCACCTCAGCTTGATGCTGACGTGCTTAGCTTTTGTTAACCTTACAGTGCCTTCTGTCCATTAGAACTGGTTCAGGATGAGGCATTTGTATTCGAATAAAATTCAAAGTAGGTGTAATAATATAAAATCTCACTCACTCACACACTGCCTCTGTCTTTCTTGTTCGCTCCCGAGGAGTGTGTCCTCTCACACTCACACGCGCACATACACACACACACAGTCTCTCTGCTCTCTGGGAGTGGGCAGCTTGTCTGTTCTTCTGAGCTCCCAGATGTTCACGGATCTGTATAGGCTGCTACATTTCAGTTCTCAACGGGCCTGTCAGGTCAACCTAATCGGTCGCGCGGGCTTGGACCGAGTCTGGCCGTGTCTGGTCCGGGCTTCAGCACGCGTGTCGGACCGTGTCTGGTTTAATTACAGTAATACGAGGATAAACATTGCACACGATTTCAACCATAGAGCTCTGCAAGCATAATTAACCGATCCCGAGTGTCTTTCTAAGGGACGTTTGGTCACGGGAAGTGACGGACCGTCAGGTGCCGTGTGGTGCCAGCTCACGTAAAATTGCTCGAGTGAAATAGCCTGAATCGATTTCATATCAATCCGAAATTGACAAAGACGAAAACGAAGGGAATTTTATCTATAATTTCAGTACGTTTTAGTTAGTTTTGTAAACACACAATACAGTTTCAGTTAGTTATCGTTTTTTCATTTGATTATAGTTTTTATTTATTCCAGTTAACGAAAATGTTTTTTCAATCCTAGTTTTCGTCATTTCGTTCACGATAATAACCTTGCCTCATATTATAAAAGCTCTTTTCATGTGTTTTTTAATAAATAAATAAATTAGTGTTGTGTATAGGGATGTAAAAAAAAAAAGGTTATCTACCGTACACATTTTCTTGTAAAACCGTGTCTTGTGTGTGTGTGAGTTGAGAAATATAAACTCATGTAGATTAATAACACAAGCTCTGACAGCTTTGAAAAGTGACATAATTGTGGTCAGAAACTTGCTTTACCTGTTAGAAAAACCTGGGTGTGAATATCTTGATGTGTGTAACATATAGATACATATATTTAACACTTTTTTTTGGTGTTATTTTTACTCATTATTTTCATTAATTCTTTGTGTGAAAGGGAGCAACTGTTTAAAAAACAAAAATAAAGAACATTTGTGGGGAAAATACAACAAAACCTCAGATTCCAGATAATCATGTGATTTTATACATCCATATTTTGGGGAACTAAATTACACGTAATAATTGTGTGAAAGCAAAAGCCTTTTTTTTCTCTTTTTAACCATCAAACTCTATCGTTGTATCCCAATGTATCTGTTCATATGTCATATATCAACATATTTCTGTCAGGTGGCCTAAATTTGCCCAAAATAGCCCGGACCCGACCCATCGCTACACAGTAGATGAATCAGTTTTAGTTTAGTTTTTATTTTAGAGGCACTGACTAGTTTTTATTTAGTCTTAGTTGTAGTTTTTATTTAGTCTTAGTCTCAGTTGTAGTTTTTATTTAGTCTTAGTTGTAGCTTTTATTTAGTCTTAGTCTCAGTTGTAGTTTTTATGTAGTCTCAGTTGTAGTTCTTATTTAGTCTTAGTCTTAGTTGTAGTTTTTATTTAGTCTTAGTCTTAGTTTTTCAGGTTTTAGGAGAAAGCCTCTGTCAGACCTCTGAAGGTGAACTTCCATTCCATAATGTTTTTTTTTTTTTTCAAAAACTGTAAAACTTCTTAAACCTATTAATATTATTAATCTATCTCCTCCCACATTTTTTTCCTCAATTGACACCAAACTTGCTAGAGAGCATCTTCAGACTGTCCTACACAAAACTGGTTTCTCAGATTTTTGATTTATCAAAAATTGAACCTACAGTGCATCAAAATGTTTGAGTGTACAGTAAACACTACTGTAATATACCTACCTGCAAATTCTTGCTAAATACATTTTCAACGTTCATGGAAAAAATGGACAACATTTTGGAATCATGGTAGATGATGTGTGGCAAATTTCAGAATTTTATCTCAAAAACTGAATTTTTCCACAGCATTTTGAATGTTTTTCTCATGTGAACAATTAGAGTCAATGCAAGAATGGCATATTTAAACATCGGTTATTGAGCTGAGTAGCAGCTATAATTATTAATTGAAACCACTTTGACCAACAACGACAGAAGTAAAATGCTGCTTTAGCATTGACATGATTGATCAGCCAATACTTTCCTGATATCTTCAGTGCAGTACTTACCTGTGCAGAGTACTTGTACACTTCCTCCACCTGTGCTGCTAATTATAAAGAGAATGGGATGTTGTGTAGAAGCAGGAGACGTAAAAGACGAAGCTGAATATGAATCCAAGTCAAGACAACATTTTATTATGTTGACGAAAAACAGGAAGAAACGTACACTCAGCTTTTGTGATGAACTGACACGTTGATATATTTTAGATCATTTCATATGAACAGATACAAACTTTTCACACATGTAATCAAACCAGAATCATTTTTCATATTTGACATTTTATCATCTGGAGAAGAAAAATCAAATGTTCAGTAATTTAAAATTTTTAAATCATCTCTCCACACAAAGTCATAATAACAAACGTAATTTGAAATGACTCAACCATAAAAAAGAGTGAAAATATTTTCATGAAGAGTAGTAAAAAAGGAAAAGTGTGATAATAAGGCAGCAGGAGGACAGGTGCAGTTTAACAGGTTCAATTCACTGACATTTTTTTTTTAAATTTGAACAACTTTATCATTCTGCTCTGCTGCTTCACTGTCACTGACACCAAGGGAGTAGGTTTGATTTTGACATTGGTGGGGACACAAAAGTACTCCGAGGCATCGCTCCTTAAAGTTGATGTTTTTTGCATTTGCAATCATAATTTCATGTTATGTAGGGGTAACTAATGAGCAACTAATGAAAGAGAAGAAGGCAATTTAGAAGAGTTCTCAGTTGCTCTGGCTGAAGTCAACTGTGCATCATCATGACTAACACATCCATCATTATTTAACCTCACCTGTGAATTTCCAGCCTCTCCTCCATCTCCTCCTTCTCTACCTCATCCAGCTTCTCCTTCTCTACCTCTCCTTATTCATCTGTTCTAGCCTCTCCTCCTCTACCTCCTCTGGTCTCTCCTTCTCCATCTCCTCCAGCCTCTCTACTGTCTGTCTCTGTCACCTGACAAAAATATGTTGGTGCAGGACATATGAACAGATACATTAGGGATACAATGATCATAGAGTTTGATGGTACAGTTATTGCCTGAGGAAAAAGGCTTTTACTTTTACACACTTGTGTAATTTATTCCCCCAAAAATATGGATGTATAAAATTACATGAGCATCTGGAATCTGAGGTTTTTTTGTAGGCCTATTTTCCTGACCAATGTTCTTTTTTTTTTTTTTAAATAACTTTTAAAAACGTGTATCTGTTTGCCATTAAATATAGGCTTTTATTCATTATCTGTGGCCTATTGTTGAGGCTCGACAGTTAGATACCCTTGAAGTAACTTACACTTGGACTTACAAAGTGTCTTGTCCATTTTCCTTTTATTTGACATTATTACCAAGCACAGACACACAGGCAGAGCGCGCACACACGCACGCACGCACGCACGCACACAGACAGACAGACAGACAGACAGACAGACAGACACAAACACAAATGTCCATGTAAATGACACCAATGATGTTAAAATCCGTCTAGCTGACGTGACCCAGGCAGAAGAAATGCCGAACATGATGAACATGTTGACAACTTACATTCGCGGTTGCAGATTGAAGCACCGTGACCTCCTGTCCCGTCCGACCAACGAGCAGGTAACTTTTACAAGCAGACGGAGTGACAGCGGGGACAGCCAATCACATGTACGTTAGCGAGAAACGGCAGAGCCAATCGGAGATCGATATTCAGGTTAGAGGCGGGACTTCTAGCAGAGATCGACTGTTAACCCTTTGTGTGCCATAATCATTAACTAAACACTACGGACAGCGGACACAGCGGCTGAATATTGGTAGGGACGTGTCCCTAGCGTCCCTACCCAATTCTACGCCCTTGACTGACACCTTCACTGGTAACAGCTTCACTGGGGGGTTATTAACAATCTGAATGAATGGAAACATCTTCTGAGTGAAAGTGTGTGTGAAGGTGTTTATGTGTATGTTAGTATCAGGATCAGAGAACGACAGTTTTCCGCTGTTCAAGTCCAGATTCACTCTGAGCCTCTGAAGCTTCTTCTGCACTGGGAGAACAATGTTTGGACCTGATGGTGAAAGTGCTGAGTATTTACCTTCATCAAACGCTAACACCCATAATCCAGACACCATCTCCTTTCCCTTCCTCTGCACAGACTCTGTTAACACACCCAGTACCCAGTATGTACTGTCTCCAACCTCGACATCCCAGCTGTGAGTCCCTGAGTTAAAACCCTCAGAGCCCAGGACAGAAGGGAAATAATCAAACCTCTCTGGATTGTCAGGAAGCTGCTGTTTGTCTCCTACTCTCACACTGGTCAGATCTTCAGACAGTATGAGTCTTGGATGAGCAGTGTTTGGGTCCAGAACCACAGGACTGTAGGAGACCATGTCCTTCATCTTGTTCCAGATGTTGTAGGTCAGGTTGCCCAGGTGTTTGGCCTGGTCTATCAGAGCTCCTGAGTCAAGCTGTGGATCCTCCAGCAGGGGGCGCTGCTGGACTCTTTCCACTGCAGCCTTGTAGTTGAGCAGGAATGAGACGTCTTCAGCTCTCAGCTCGTCCTCTGTGGCTCTGACTGTGTGTGAAAGAGCTGCTGTCTCTCTGCTCAGAGCCGCCATCTTCTCCTTCATCCTCTGACTCTTTTGCTCCTCTTCCTCCCTCAGTGCAGCCATCCTGGCCTCCTCTTCCTCTTCTAGAAACCGGTGAAGCTTCTTAAACTGCTCCTTAATCTGACTCTCTGTGTGTTGGGCCTGGACCTTAATGTGTTCTGCTGTTTGACCAAACTTCACTTGAACTTCTTCAAAATCCTTTATCTTCCTCTTTAAGGACTCCAGAGTTTCCTCAAGTTCCTTCTTGAGGTCTGAAGCAGCTTCATCGATGGGTCTGATTCTGTGGTTGGTGTGTTTTTTTGAATCTCTGCAGATGAGACACACTGGCTGCTGATGGTCCAGACAGAAGAGTTTGAGTTTCTCAGAGTGCAGACTGCAGAGAGGCTCTGAAGATCTCTGCTCTCTCTGCTGTAAGAAGCTCTCACACAGGTTCTTCAACGCCAGGTTATTAGTTGGTTCATCCTTTGAAGATCTTCTCTTACAAACTGGACACAGTTGATCTTGTTTCTCATTCCACCAGCTCTTCAGACAGTCTTTACAGAAGCTGTGGCTGCAGGACAGAACAACAGGATCTCTGAAGACCTCCGTACAGACCGAACAGTAGAAATCCTCCTCTGATCTGGAAGCCATTTAGTCTGTGAGTGAAGCTGAAAACACAGCAGACAGGAAGTAGAGTCAGTCATGGCTCCCCTCCCTCCTCTCTACTGACTAGACTGAAATTTACTGTGACTCTGAGTCCAGGTTTTAGTCAAACTCACCTTCAGTGTGTGGAGTGTCAGCAGGTTGAAGCAGCAGTGTTGTTGCTGTCTCCTTCAGTCTGTGTCTCTGGGACTGACAAAATCCAATGCACTGTTACCTGGTTTATCTCAGGTGAAGCCAGCAAGGGGGCGGAGCTTTGAAAAGTGACTGAATGTTGAACATGTCGGACCAGATGAATGTAGAGGAGCAGGTCCAGGCATGTGCCTCGTATTGAAAAAGCCCTTTTCATGTGTTTTTTAATAAATAAATAAATTACTGTTGTGCATAGGGATGTAAAAAAAAAAATATATAGCTGCTGCGCAGCGATGGGTCTGGTCCAGGCTATTTTTTGGCAAATTTAGGCAAATTCTGAGCAAAAAACAGGAGAATAGGAAGAAAGCTGTGTCTTGTGTGTGTGGGAGTTAAGACATGTTAACTCATGTTGATTAATAACACAAGCTCTGACAGCTTTGAAAAGTGACATAATTGTGGTCAGGAAGTTTCTGTACCTGTTGGAAAAACCTGGGTGTGAATATCTTGATGTGTGTAACATGTATTTAGTCTTAATCTTAGTTGTAGTTTTTATTTAGTCTTAGTTTTAGTTGTAGTTTTTATTTAGTCTTAATCTTAGTTGTAGTTTTTTATTTAGTCTTAGTTTTAGTTGTAGTTTTTATTTAGTCTTAATCTTAGTTGTCGAGAAAGCCTCTGTCAGACCTCTGAGGATTACATTTTTCCCTTTTAGTTGCATCCATCCCATAATGTTCCCATCAGTCCTCATCAGGTTCCATTCACTCTTATCTACCTATGGGTCACACTCAAGTTGTCCAATATTGAGCTGTGGCGTTTTCTTCCTGCAGCTTTGGACATCGACAAGAAAACTACATTGTGGTTTTTATTTAGTTCTCCTCTTTGGAAAAACTGTCATTTTTATTTCAGTTACTAAATTATTTTTTCACTTCTACTTTTACTTTTAGTTTTAGTGAACTATAATAACCCTGTAATGATGACATCACTCACCAAGCAGCTGGTTGATGGCACCCTGGTCACACAGATCCTGCTTCACTGACTCGTCACCTGATGATGTCACAGACCTCAGTACTCGAACACAGAGTCTCATCGGAGCCTTTTTGCTGCCGCGACCTCCGGTGCCATGGAAACTGTGACCATGACCAAAGTACGAGTCTGAAACAGAAGAAGATGAGACACATCTGAGGACAAAGTTCAAATATCTGAACCTGAACTACAAGTTTAAAGTTGAGAGGTTGAAGATGAAAATCAGACCGGTCATGAAAAATCAGATCAGATGTTTGTCTAAACAGAAAATAAAAAATTAAGGGGCACAAAGCTTTAAAGTGAAAAATATATCACTGCTATACCAATATCTGATGAGATCCTAGGAGCTATGTTGTCGGGGGCTTAATGCCCCTGGTAGGGTCTCCCAAGGCAAACAGGTCCTAGGTGACAGGTCAGACCAAGAGCGGTTCCAAAGCCCCTATTAAGAAAGCAATACCAAGGAAGTTCACGTCGCCCGGATTGGCGTCACCGGGGTCCCACCCAGGAGCCAGGCCTGAGGTTGGGCCTCTGCATCTGGTGGCCGGTTTCTGCCCATGGGATCTGGCCGGGCGCAGCCTGAAAGAGTGACGTGGGGCCGCCTTCCAGTAGGCCCACCACCACCAGGAAGGGTCAGAAGGGGCTGGTGCATAGAGCCTGAGCTTGTGCGGGAGGCTGAGCGGTACCGGCTAGAGATAGTCAGACTCATCTCCACGCACAGTCTGGCCTCCGAAACCCAACTCCTTGAGAGAGGCTGCACTGTTGTCTCGGCCTACGGGCCGAACAGCAGTACAGAGTACCTGACCTTCTTGGAGGCCCTGGGTGGGGTACTGGAGGTTGCTCCAACCGGGGACTCCATCGTCTTACTGGGGGACTTCAACGCTCACGTGGGCAGCGACAGTGGCACCTGGAGAGGTGTGATTGGGAGGAAGGGCCTCCCCGATCTGAACCCGAGTGGTGTTTTGTTAATGGACTTCTGTGCTAGTCACAGTTTGTCCATAATGAACACCATGTTCAAGCATTAGGGTGTCCATCAGTGCACGTGACACCAGGACACCCTAGGCCGGAGGTCAATGATTGACTTTGTAGTCGTGTCATCTGATCTCCAGCCGTATGTCTTGGACACTCGGGTGAAGAGAGGGGCTGAGCTGTCAACTGATCACCACCTGGTAGTGAGTTGGATCCGCTGGCAGAGGAGGAAGCTGGACAGACTTGGCAGACCCAAACATACTGTGAGGGTCTGCTGGGGACGTCTGGCGGAATCCCCTGTCAGGGAAGTCTTGAACTCCCAGCTCCGGGAGAGCTTTGACCAGATCCCGAGGGAGGCAGAGACATTGAGTCAGAGTGCTGAAGAAGGAGTCCTATCGAGCCTGGCTGGCAGCTCAGTCGGTCGTGGAAGCAAAAACTTGTGTCTGGGAAAAGTTCGGGGAGGCCATGGAGGAGGACTACTGGTCGGTCTTGAAGAAATTCTGGCAAACCACCCGATGCCTCAGGAGGGGGAAGCAGTGCTCCACCAACACTATTTACCAGTGGAGGTAAGGAGCCGTTGACCTTGACTGGGGATATTGTCAGGTGGTGGAAGGAATACTTCGAGGATCTCCTCAATCCCGCTGACATGCCTTCCGTAGAAGAAGCAGAGGCTGAGGACTCAGAGGTTGATTCATTACCCAAGCTGAAGTCACTGAGGTAGTTCGGAAGCTCCTCAGTGGCAAGGCACTGGGGGTGGATGAGATCCGCCCTGAGTACTTCAAGTCTCTGGATGTTGTGGGGCTGTCGTGGCTGACACGCCTCTGCAGCATCGCGTGGCAGTTGGGGACAGTGCCTCTGGACTGGCAGACTGGGATGGTGGTCCCTCTATTCAAGAAGGGGGACCAGAGGGTGTGTTCCAACTATCGGGGAATCACACTCCTCAGCCTCCCGCGGAAAGTCTACTCCAGGGTATTGTAGAGGAGAATTCGGCCAATAGTTGAACCTCGGATTCAGCAGTAACAATGCAGTTTTTGTCCTGGTTGTGGACCACTAGACCAGATCTATACCCTCCACAGGGTGCTCGAGGGTTCATGGGAGTTTGCCCAACCTGTCCACATGTGTTTTGTGGACCTGAAGAAAGCTTTCGATTGTGTCCCTCGTGGCGTTCTGTGGGAGGTGCTCCTGGAGTATGGGGTTGGAAGCCCTCTGCTAAGGGCTGTATGGTCTCTGTACGACCGAAGCAGGAGCTTGGTTCGCATTGCCGGCAGTTAATCAGATCTGTTCCCAGTGCATGTTGGACTCCGGCAGGTCTGCCCTTTGTCACCGGTTCTGTTCATTATCTTTATGGACAGAATTTCTAGGCGCAGCCAGGGGCTCTTTCGAGCCAGGACCTTCAGCATGCGCTGGGGCAGTTTGCAGTTGAGTGTGAAGCAGCTGCGATGAGAATCAGCACCTCTAAGTCCGAGGCCATGGTTCCTGACCAGAAAAAGTCCTGCCAGGTCCAGGTCCTGCCTCAGGGGAGGAGTTTAAGTATCTTGGGGACTTCACGAGGGAGGGAAGGATGAAGCGTGAGATTGACAGGGGGATTGGTGCAGCAGAAGCAGTATGTGGTCGTTGTATCGGTCTATCGTGGTGAAGAAGGAGCTGAGCCGAAAGGCGAAGCTCTCAATTTACCAGTCTAACTGCCTTCCTACCCTCACCTACGGTCATGAACTCTGGGTCATGACCGAAAGAACAAGATCCTGGATACAAGCGGCCGAAATGAGTTTCCTCTGCAGGGTGGCAGGGCGCTCCCTTAGAGTTAGGGTTAGGAGCTCTGTCACCCGGGAGGAGCTCGGAGTAGAGCCGCTGCTTCTCCACATCGAGAGGAGCCAGCTGAGGTGGCTTGGGCATCTGTAACAAATGACTCCTGGATGCCTCCATGGGGAGGTGCTCCGGGTATGTCCCACTGGGAGGAGGCCCCGAGGAAGACCCAGGACACGCTGGATTAACTATGTAATTTGGCTGGCCTGGGAACGCCTTGGTTTTGTTTGGGTGTCCCTGCTCCAAGCTTCCCCTGCGACCCGGACCCAGATAAGCAGAAGATGATGGATGGATGGATAGATTATACTAGACTAGATTAGATTAGACTAGAGTACCGTATTTTCCGGACTATATGTCGCACCTGAGTATTAGTCGCATCTGCCTAAAAATACGTCATGAAGAGGAAAAAAACATATAAGTCGCACCGGTTTATAAGTCGCATTTATTTTTGAAACATTTTTTTTTATTTCATAGCAATCCAAAAACGAACATTTATCTGAATCTGGAAGGATTATTCAATTGGCCTGCACAATAGCCTGAAGAACATAGGCAAAAAATATAAATTTAACAGGTGAACAAGTTCATAAAGTTCTCGATCTCATTCTGCATCACTGAATCCATTGAATTCTTCATCCTCGGTGTCGCTTCTAAACAACTCCGCCAACTCGGGAGGAAGATGAAGCGCCGTCTCCTCTTCTGCTCGGCTGTCATCAGACTCACCCTCAGCATCAGCTGTTGTCAGTCCGGCCTTTCGGAATCCCGACAGGATCGTTTCGGTTGTCACTGTGTCCACGCTGTTTCTATCCATTCAACGACTTGCAGGAAGGTTGCATGGCGCATCCGGCCGGTTGCCGTGAAGCTGTGCTCTCCATCCACCATCCAGGTCTCCCACATGCGACGCAAGACTGCCTTAAAACTCCGGTTCACGGAGATGTCGAGTGGCTGGAGCACTTTAGTTAAGCCTCCGGGGATGATAGCGGGGATGGAGTTGCAGGCTTTGATTTTGTCTTTGATGCGTGCCGTTATATGCGCTCGCATACTGTCCATCACAAGCAGGGCTTTGCGTGTTTTAAAGAAGCCATCTGGACTTTAGCATAGCACTTTGTGAGCCAAAAGCTCATCATTTCTTCATCCATCCACCCTTTCACGTTTGTGGTCACGACAACAGCGGGGGGGAATTCGGCCTTCGGCATCGTCTTCCGTTTGAAAATGACCATTGGGGGCAGTTTTGAGCCATCTCCACAGCATGCGAGCACCACCGTGAAGTGTGATTTCTCATGACCAGTTGTCACTATGCTCACACTTTTCTGCCCTTTCTCTGCGTCACTTCGGCCCATGGGGATGTCAAACGTGAGGGGGACCTCATCCATATTTATTACGTGGTCCGGTGACACATTGTGTTCCGTCACCTGCTTTTCAATGAATGCACGGAAACTGTCGATCTTGTCTTAGAAGTCTGTTGGCAGCTTCTGACACACCGTGGTCCGTGCTCTGATTGACAGGTGGTTGCGTTGCATGAAGCGATAGCACCAAGAAGGCCCGCCAGCAAAATCATTTATTTTCATCTCTTTGGCAACTACCTGGGCATGGAGACGTAACTGTACGGTTGATAAGCCACGTCCAGCAGCACGCTGTTCAATGACCCATCTGTGGACTCGTTCCTCGAGCTCCGGCCATCTCGCTTTCAGCCCGCGGTTTGCCTTTTTTGATTTTTTCATAGAAGTTAGAGTTACCTCTGCTTTTCGCCAGTCCCTGACAAGTTTTTCACTCACTCCAAACTTTCTCTCTGCTGCTCGATTACCGTTTTCGGCTGCATACTTTATAATTTGCAGTTTAAAATCTGCAGTATAGCTTTTTCTTTTTGGTGGCATTTTTTCTGTGTTCTTTATGGTTTATGGTTTCAGGGTTTCCCCCAGTGTATTATAAGCCTGGCGGCCCGCCAGGCCTTCCTTGCCCCCCCGCCAGGCTAAGCATCGTTTATTAATTTTTTTAATCAGTTTTTATACTCCATAAACACGTGATCAGGTGTCTTTTTCATCACCTGACAACGTCACAACTTCGTCGCGCATAACGGGACACGTCACGGACATCATGCTCATCAGCCCGCTGCTTCACCAGCTGACCGAGAGGAACGCACCGAGTCCAAACGTTAACGTGAGCGGAGCCGCAGCTCCAGAGGCTCAATCAGCCGCTGCAGCTGTTAGCTGGTAGCTGTTAGCTGTTAGCACGTCGTCCCCTGCCATAGATATCCCCTGCAGCGTCAGAGCTCCGGACTCCTGTGAGCCGCGGGGCTTTCACCTGATGTGAAAATGATCCATTGTTTCATTTTTCAGCTCGTAAAGTTCGCGATCACACACGTTTGTTTTCTCTGGTCCAAACAGTAAATCCGCGAGTGTCACGTTTCCATGACGACTGACTGGAAAAAGAGCGTGGTACGTCATTACGTGACTCCAAATCTTTTACAGTCTATGCTCCAGATGTAAAAAATCTCAGAGAATAAAAAAAATAAAATCTGAGAAATAAAGCTAAAGGAGACACCAGGCAGTTGTTCTTTTTAGTTTTTAATGCAAACAGTTGATGCTATTTATATAAATATTATTTTATAATTATAATTATTATTATTTATTTATTTTTGTGGTTATTGAACAGCATTTCAAGAGTGCCTTTCTGTACGACTCTGCTATAGCTGGTGTTTAATATGTTACATAAATGTCTTATAATAACAGATGTTTATGATTTTCAAATTTCCAGTCAACTTTTAACATTGATCTTAAGGCCTTATGGAATCACACCTTATAAATGCTACTGCTCCATTAATGAATCTGTTACCTACAGGGCCCTGCCATCAGTCAATGGTCAGGGTCAGGCCCCTGTCACAAAAAAACACGCTTGGGCACCGGTGGCCCGGCAATGGGCCGCGGATGGGCCGCCGGTGCCACCCTACCACCGGGCTTAACAAGTTTTCTGGGGGAAACCCTGGGTTTTTTCGGTGGTGCAGTGGCAGCGCTCAGTTGTCACAAGTGTGGACGGTGCCCTCTTGTGGTCATAGATGACATAGCATATATTTTTCATATATAAGTCGCTTCTGAATATAGGTCGCATGGCCAGCCAAACTAGGAAAAAAAACGCGACTTATAGTCCGGAAAATACGGTAGATCATACTAGACTAGATTATACTAGACTAGACTAGACTAGACATGATGATGACAGTGCCTAAAATTTGACCTTTGCCCTCACCTTGACCCATGCACCAGTCCAGCAGCAGCAGCAGGCGGGCGTTGCCCTGACAGGACATAAACTCGTCCAGTAGCAGAGGAGCCACGGTGCTGAGGGAGGCCAGCGCCTGCAGCTGCAGCTCCTCCTGCTGGACCACCGACCAGAACCGCCGCCCCGACCCGGCTCCAGAGCGCCGCGGCCCGGAGGAGGAGACGGGCGGCTTCAGCAGCGTCAGCAGAGACAACATCACATGATGTTCTCTGTAGAGCTGAGGGAGGAGAGAGAGTTAGATTAAAGTCTGGAATAAAAGCCTCAGAGTCTCAACCAGACTCCGGTCTCCTACTGGACCGGGTCTGGGTCCAGGTTTGAGTCTCAGTTAGAAGCCGGGTCTGTTTCTATTTTCTACAAGTTCTTGTGAATGTACAAAACCTCTCAAAGCCCACGATCGCCTGTTTGAGCACTTTCTAAGCTGCTTCATTCCCGCTACAGTTCTCAATGAGCCTGAACATGGACGCTGCGTTCAAAACAACTCAGAAGACGGATAAAAACGAGCTCCGAGTCGTGAAAAATGAAATGAACGGCGTTGAACTCGGAAACTCGGGTATCATCTCAGAGCTACGATTTTCCGACTTGAAGTCACGACAACATCAAAACATAGTGGCCTTCATCTTAAACGGTTAAAAATTGTAAAATTGTGTTCCTCATATGTAACGGAAATAACGTTTAACGGTTACCTAGGCTATAACGTTATATGTGCACTCACCTGCGCCGTGTCCTTCATTTGCCTGCAGCGTGAGCGCAATGATGTTGGAAGTCGGTCCGATCCACGGTGGTTGAAGCTCAGACCTTATGCAGCCGGACTCATGAGGCTTAATTCTCAGCCTGAATGCAGCCAAATAAAAGGAAGCCTGTGGTCCAACCTGAGTTATTTTTATATGTCTGGACTAGGGATGTCATGATTATAAATTTTCTTGGTACGATTATTGTCAGAGTAATAATCACGGTATTACGATTATCACGATTATTATGCATTAATTAATTTCACAACACTATGAATGTGTAAAATCAAATATAGTCAAAATATAATTACATTACTCACTGTTTACACAAAATATTTCAAGTATCTATTAATATATGACCAATTATTAATCCCCAGGGGAAATGTTTGAAATATTCAGGTCATAAATTGTCATCTATACCAAATGTTAGCGTTTATTTTAATCGTTTTTTGTTTTGTTTTTTTTTTAATTAAAAATGACACGCTAACATTTAAATTACTACCAATTCATTGTTACGTTAGGTAAATGGACCAGTATCTGTGCATTTACCTTTATTTTTGCGCACATCTGCCGATATAGATCCGACATAATCTTTTTCGTAAAGTGACGGTATTTAGGAACCTTTACGATTAATTAATTGTGCCGTTTAATATCACGATTAATTGTGAAACAAGTAATCGTGACATCCCTAGTCTGGACCTGAACCCGGTGCATCCAGTCGTGTTGTTCGGCCCATTGAGAACTGTGACTGAGCCGAGGAAAGAGGCGGAGCCTATATACAGTCTGTGGGCGGAGCAACACATTTATTTAGAAGAAGCTTAATCGGTGCCTGACCCTATAAACTTTTACCAGTAGAGGTTTTTTTCTGGAATAGAGATTTAAATGAAGTAAATGACAGAGATTTGCTGGGACACAATGTGGAAAGATGTAGGGCTTCTAATGTTGTTTCCTCCCTGCAAATGTACAAGTGACTTTGTTGCTGTTTGCACTCACTGAGTGGGGAGAAAAAAGGGGAAAAACTTTGTATATTATGTGAATATATATATATTTATATACATTGTACATTTTCCAATAAAAAATTGATGGGTGCTGATTAAACTAGTAAATGACGCAGCTCTGGATCCGACTCCTTCCTTCTGTTCTGACTCTTTTAAACAGGAACAACAGAACCACTGGAGAGGGATTTCATCTTTGTTCTAGATTAAATAAAAGCCTGTCCCATGTAGGCACCTGTTTCTGATAGAAGACGGGTCAGTTCAGCAGCTGAAGCAGATAAAAGCCTGAGCTGCTGTTGGAGGATTTACAGTATATCACAGTTATATTCACTGTGTGAGAGTGAGAGAGTGATGTACCTGCAGAGCAGTGTCGTCCTGGGACATCAGCACCAACAGGTTGAGCAGCAGCTTCTTCATCCTCAGGTCTTCGCTGCTGTAGTTCAGCTGCAGGTCACGAACCACAGAGCTCTGAGTTTTCACTGAGACACAAACACAGAAACGTTTTTATAAAGAAAAAAATGTAATGACACAAAACAAAGTGGAGTTAATGGATGATATTATCTGACTCACACTCTGGAAACGTGGCCAAACTCACGAGCTCTTTGGCAAATAAACTCTCCTGAGAATCAGACACATGACATCACACTGATGACGGACACATGATGACATACATTAATGATGAGAGGATGATGATGTCAGCGCTTCACTCACTATGAGCAGAGAGTTGGGATTCTCAGCGATGAGCGTGGTGATGACGAGCAGATCGTTCCTGAGCTGCAGCTCCGAGAGTCGGGACCCGTTCATCAGCAGCTGGAGAAACGACTCCTTCAGAGACCTGAGGTCCAAAACAACCAGGGGGAGAACACAACGTCAGGACCAGAGAGGATCTGAGAGGAACAACATGAAACTTCTTCAGCTCTGAGTTACAAAGACTCATGGTTTAGTCTGAGAGGAGACAGAGGTGAAGTCTCTCTAACCCTCCTCTCCTCCATGTGCATTTGTTACCAACGAAGCCGGTGAGAAATCAATCCATGGAGCGGTGGATAAGGTTAATTATCATCTACCATGTCACCATGTGTATATCTGTGTAGTCTTATCTGTCATCAACAAGAGATTACGGGTTACGGGCGTGTTACGTTTGTGTGGCGGTGTCGCCATGGAGACAAGAGCTCGGACACCGGGTCGGAGGCTCTGATCTTACAAGGTTGGTTTTCAGTCAAGAGACGCTAGGTGGAGAGCCTCCATTCATTGTAAGGTCTTTTGTAATAGGAACTTGGGCTTTTTAAAATGTTTTATTGTATTTTGTATCATGTAGATGACTTAGCTTTTCTTTTCACTAACCATACAGGATAGTGTACACCTTACTAAAATGCATTGCACTTGATTTGGTCTTTTTCAAATATAGAAACTATGTTTCTGTATAAGGTAAATTCAGGTAAATACAGAGACTGCTTGATGAAAAACTGTCCCTGAAGGCAACGTGAATCAGAGGTTTTGCATGAATTTCCCTCTAAAACAACTCTGTCTGGTAACGTTCTGTTATTATCTCATAGCGTGGTGAATGTGCAGGTCACAACTTGTCCACCAGAGCGTTGTGGAGTTGTTGGATTGTGTATTTGATGAGTTTGATGAGGGAAAGAAGGGAGGAAAGAAATCCCATGAGCCTCCGTAGCATAGCTCTGAGCAGCTCACGGCTCTGCTCTGCCGTTCTAAAAACAGCTTGCACCGACAATTAAAGGTAACGAACCTACTGCTATGACTATAGGGGTTATGGTAATGGGCCAATTTGACAAAATGTTGAACTATCCCTTTAAACTAAACCAGTAGAGAACCAGTAGAGGCTCGTACACCACACAGTCCATGGAGCTGAGCTGGGCCGTGACCTCCTCCTTGCTGCCTCTCTCCAGCAGGTTCCACAGGATCTCAGAGGAGCAGAACAGAACCTGTCCGGACGGGTCGGGCTCGTTCATGTGCAGACAGACGCTCTCGGCTCCGCGGGCGTTCAGCATCAGAGCACAGTTCAGGTCTTCGGTCGTCAGAGAGAAAAACACAATTACACATAAATAGATGATTGATGAAGTGATTAAGAGTAAAATCAGCCCATTGACCTGCTGACTTTGACTGGAGGACTCTTCAGATTCTGATTGTTGATGTTAATGAGGTGAGTTAAGCTCTCGAGTGCTGCGTCTAATGAAGGAGGTTACCTGTTCACCTGACAGCTCTGACAGACAGATAGACGGAGGGTCATACTGAAGCAGGGACTGACCTGAGGAGCCTGACAGCAGCTGCAGCGTCTGCAGCAGCGCCAGCCTGACGGACGGCTGCTCCTCCACGGCAGCCAGAGACAGGAGCAGCGTCTGGGCCACGTCGCTGAGCTCCAGCAGCTGCAGCCTGTAGCCTGGAGAGGTCGGCTGCAGCCCTGACACAACACACACACGTATGTTATAGATTATTATTAACTCTGTCAGCGCTGACAGGAGTGTGTGGACGGGACATCAGAGGAACAACACTGAGAAATGAAGGGAAAGAGATTCCTCACAACATGAACTCATGTGTAAACAAACAGTTTTGGTTTGAGTGAAATAACTTCTATAATAACTTTATATAATGAAATAAAATTCTTGAAACAGACTCATGAACTTCTTCTGATAAATGATCATCAGTTTAATGAGCAGCTGACTTCATCACAGAGTTTAATCTGCTCAGAAACTACAAGCCCCAGCTGATGCTAACATGCAAAACTGACACTAAGCATTAAGCTCAGTGAACACAGACATGAAGAGAAGGCAGGTCAGACCGATTTCTGAAGTTATATATGAACCACTCGCGAAAAATAAACAAGAAACAAAGAAAGAAAAAGATAAAACAAGAAAAAAGATTAAGAAAAAGAAAATTATTTGTACTTTTCATTGTGTTATTTTAGTAATCTGTGTCTGTCTGTCTTGTATTGTACCTTCTGTTAAATGGACCATGAGTCTGTAATAAAGATATGAATGAATGAATGAATGAATGAAAGAAAGAAAACAAGAAAGAAAGAGAGAAAACAAGAAAGAAAGAAGGAAAGAAAGAAAGAAAGAAAGAAAGGGGGGAAACAAAAAGAAAGAAGGAAAGAAACAAGAAAGAAGGAAAGAAAGAAAAAAAAAGAAAGAGCGAAAGAAAGAAAGGGGGAAAACAAGAAAGAAAGAAAAAAGAAAGAAAGAAAGAAAAAAGAAAGAGAGAAAGAAAGAAAGGGGGAAAACAAGAAAGAAAGAAGGAAAGAAAGAAAAAAAAGAGAGAAAGAAAAAAAGGGGAAAACAAGAAAGAAAAAAGAAAGAGAGAAAGAAAGAAAGAAGAGAGAAAAAGGTGAAAGAAAGAAAGAAAGAAACAGAGAAAGAGATGATGGTGATAAACGTAAAGAAAAGCCAGAGGAGAAGCACCAGCATGCCACAGACAGCCAATCAGAGCCTCACTCAGTGAAAGTCTAGAGAATCTGTGAGAGTGGAGCGTCGGCGCCGTCGGCCCCGTGCTGAGCGCCGTACCGTCAGGTCCAGAGTCTGGAGACACGGAGCTGAAGAACGACTGGACCAAGTCCACGAGCTGCTGCCTGACCTCGGACTGACACACCCTCATCAGACAACCTGACACACACACACACACACACCTGACACTGTCACTCATCATCATCATCATCATCATCACACCTGGTGAAGAACATGAAACATCAGGTGGTAAAAACAGAAAATAAACTAAAAACTATTGTAACTGTGACAGATGACTGATCTTACAGAGACAGGCTGTGATTGGTTCATATGTTTTGTCAGATTTATTATTGATTATTGCCCAAAAATGATCAAATACACCAGGGAGACACATCAGACATGAGCACTGCGGTTTAATTTGAATGTTCTCAGATAAAACGTGTATTAATCCGCAGGTGAAAATAGTCCTCTATAAATACAAGATGTACTCCAGAGAACCAGTGGTGTTGGGTTTAGTAAATGTTCAGACAATGAAGGACCGGGTTCCCACTCTTTTCTTTAAATCATTTTCCAGGACATTTTCTCTCTCTTCCAGAAGTGTTAATTCGACAGTTGTACCTTACCTCGGATATGATTGTTTTAATGTTTATTCCTCTCTCACCCCCAGAAGTCTCATTTAAAAATGTGTAGTCTGTGGCTCTAACTTATCTATGAAATAATCTCTTACATGCTTAGAAATTGTGACAAATTTATCATAAAACAACACAAACATGTTGTCTTTGTTGTTAAACCACCCTGCGGGAGAGAAAACCGTCAAATACTGGAAACACTCATCAACTCTGAGTCTTTGGTTTTCTCACTAGACTCTTCTTTAGAAAATAAATCCTTTTTATAAATCCTCCTGCTAGCTGATGTCAAGATTTGATAAATAATTTTCCAACCTTTTCCAGGACATTTTACTTTTTTTTCTCATTTTCCATGTGTTTTCCATGACTGAAAAATTGGGCAACCATTTTCCAGGTTTTCCATGTTTTCCGGGATGTGTGGGAACCCTGAAGGTCACATGATCTCTGTCTATCAATTTCAGCCTTTTCCTTTAACTTTCAGGTCCTAATATTAATTTAATGTAATAATAAAAGAAGTGAAATTAGTGGCTGATAAAAGGTAAAACAAAACCTTAAATACATGCGATACTCCTCAGTTCTTCTATTAAAAACCACCGACACACCGAGTCCTTTAAGAACTGATCTGAGTTCGTACCGAGGTGAGACAGGAAGTCGATGGCGTCCTGGGCGTACGTCGCCTCATCGGATGTTTTCTCCTTGAGGAAGGGAAGCCTGAGAAGAAAGACGGAAAACATCTCTGAGATGATTCACAACACAACAACAACTAGTTTCCTTGTGGGACTGAAGTGTGTTTCAAGTCAGTAAAGTAAGTAAAACTTTATTTATATAGCGCCCATCATAGTACGTGTACACAGAGTGCTTCACATTATGTAAAGTCAGTTCCTCACCTACAGATCTGCAGCGCCTCGGTCAGGATGGGAACGTACTCCGGATGCTCCTTCACCTTCTCCGCACAGATGTTGAGTATTTTGGAGATGGCCGTCAGCTCCTTCAGCAGCTTTTACATCACAGAGTTAAAGAGGTTTCAACATGAGGCGTGTGTGTGAGCTGGTTCACAGAGAAAACTCCCAGAGGAGGAGGAGGAGGAGGAGGAGGTGATAACTGAGGTTATTTCTGAACAGAGAAACGCTGACGGACTCAGAGACGAGCCGGTAAATTGGAGCCTGGGGAGATTCAGGTTGAAACATCACAGCACCAGGGAAATGATGATGCTGCAGTTTGAGTTCTTGGAAGGAGGCGTGTGTGTGTGTGTGTGTGTGTGTGTGTGTGTGCATGCGTGTATATCAAACTATACGTTGTCAGAGAATTATATGGAAAACAAAGGATACAAATCCAACATGGCTTCTCTTCAGCAGCTTCTTCAGGACAAACAGGTGTCTCTCCTTCAGGTTCGCCTTCAGGAACAACAAGAACAACACAGTTGAGTCCAGTATGATGACGACAAACACACAAACACACAACCATCACATCCCATCAGACTGAAACACTCACAGTCAGAGGATCCTCCAGGAGCCGGATCACTTTACTGAGCTCCAGACTTTTAGCACTGACCTGCTGATGAGCCAACAACGATAAAGACATTTACATTTACTGTGGGTCATCTTAAAATGTACAATAATAAATCAAATTATTATAACATCTAGAGATTAAATATATAAAATGATCAATTTTTTTTTTTTTAATCATCCACTTTTTGGCACAAACATTTGTAAAAAGCATGTTTTTGTGTTTTTCAACTGACATAAAACATTTCTACTGAACAACAGACTGAATTGTAGTGTATTTATTTACACTTCTTGAATTATTAAGTCATGTATAGTCCTGCGTGTGTGTGTGTGTGTGTGTGTGTGTGTGTGTGTGTGTGTGTGTGTGTGTGTGTATGTATGAAAGGGTGTATAAATCACAGTGAAGGTTATTCAGTTTTACTTAATTACTCTTTACCATAAAATAAAGATAATGAGTGGGTGTTAAAACGAGTTCACCTGCATACAGTACAGTCTTCCAACACCAAATGACATTTACACAGAACATATAAGACATATTAAAAAAAAAAAAACAGGTCCTATTGAGATTATTTCATCCTAGCTTTTATCTTATATTATTTTATAGAGTTATTGTTTGGTGTTTTATTATCTATTTATTTATTGAGTCTTACCTCATTTTATTCTATTTTATGTTACCTAAATGTATTCAATTGTATTTGTTTGATTGTTTTTCTTCTTTTCTTCCGTTATTTTTATCTTTGATTTGATTGTAAAGCAGTTTGTGCTACAGCTTTTACACGAATAACGTTACAGCTTGATTTTATTTGATAATCAATCAACTTTATCTTCATTGCAGACAGAATAAACGGTCCACATCGACAAAAAAAGATTAAAAAAATAAATATATAGGCTAATGTAATAAAACAGATTTAGAGAGAGAGAATGATTCGACAAACATAAGACACTAAAATGAAAGATAAAATTAAACTGGAATGACGTTAAAACAGGAGACACAGTCAGTTATTAGTTTTTAAAATATAAATATAAGTTTATAATATAGTTAATAAAGTGTGTGTTTACCTCCGGTCCGGACAGCTGGCTTCGGTTGGCGGCTCTGATCCCGGGAACCACCGGTTTCCTCCGGTTCACCGCTGAATCCATCCTGACCTCAGCCGGAGAACTCGTCCTCTGCTTCAGCCTCTCTCCTCACACATCGCCGCTCTTCTTCCAACGGTTCTGGTTCTGGTTCTGTTCGTTAACTAAACAGCTCAGAGCTCAGTTTAAACATGTAAAAACGACGACTGTTCACTAAAAAAAAGTCAAACTAACATTTACACGACGCTGTGTTGTGTTTTTAGTCTGTAAAGTGTAGATAAAAGTGACAGAAATAACATTTAACCGACCGTTTCTTCCGTTGGCTCCTGTCCGAGTTGGAGCGCCGCGTACTCCTGTTGCCATGGAGACGGTGTAGTACGGAGAGCCGCGCGGGACAGACACGCCCACTTCCCTTCGCGAACAGGAAGTGGTGTTCAGAAAACAACAACAGCGCCTCCTCCTCTCCTCCTCCTCCTCCTCCGCCCACAACAATAAACCAGAACCCCGGATTCAACACTTTAATAAAAACCCGTGTCGGTGACTCTCGGTACCGGGGCAGTGATACATAACTCCCGGGTGTTTGTCGGGTGTTGACGCCGCCATGCTGTCAGACTCAGGTCAGTGTGAGCGCAGCTAACATGCTACATGCTAACGTGGCTCTGTTTAAAAGGCTCGTACATGTTTGTGTTTCTGACTGAACCCACCTGAGTAAAACATGTCGGTGTTTGGCTGCTTAGTTAAACACACAATACACACACACTGTTGTTGTGTATGAGCGGCCTCGGTTTGTCTCTGTTTGAGCTCTCTCCCTCTCTCTCTCCCTGTGTCTGTGTGTATTGTAACGTAACGCTGTAGATTACTCGGGTAACGCCTCCGGGGCCCGCAGAGCCAGGAAGAGGAGCTCCGGGGAGTCACCGGGGGACGGACAGACCCTGCGCTCCTCCGGGAGGCAGATCAACGTCCGGGTGAAGCGCACCAACAACCCCCCACCTGGACAGGTAGAGCTGCTGCACCCTTCATCAACCACATGGTTATATAGTTCTATACAGGTTGAAATATCTATCTATCTATCTATCTATCTATCTATCTATCTATCTACCTATCGTTCTATCGTTCTATCGTTCTATCTATCGTTTTATCTATCTATCTATCTATCTATCTATCTATCTATCTATCTATCTATCTATCTATCTATCTATCTATCTATCTATCGTTCTATCGTTCTATCGTTCTATGTATCGTTTTATCTATCTATCTATCTATCGTTCTATCTATCTATCGTTCCATCTATCTATCTATCTATCTATCTATCTATCTATCTATCTATCTATCTATCTATCGTTCTATCGTTCTATCTATCGTTTTATCTATCTATCTATCTATCTATCTATCTATCGTTCTATCGTTCTATCGTTCTATCTATCGTTCTATCTATCTATCTATCTATCTACCGTTCTATCTATCTATCTATCTATCTATCTATCAAACGTTCTATCTATCTATCTACCGTATCTACCGTATCTATCTATCTATCTATCTATCTATCTATCTATCTATCTATCTATCTATCTATCTATCTATCTATCAAACGTTCTATCTATCTATCTATCTATCGATCTATCTATCTATCTATCTATCTATCTATCTATCTATCTATCGTTTTATCTATCGTTCCATCTATCGTTCTATCTATCTTTCGTTTTATCTATCTATCTATCTATCTATCTATCTATCTATCTATCTATCTATCTATCTATCTATCTATCTATCTATCTATCTATCGTTCTATCTATCGTTCTATCTATCGTTCTATCTATCTATCTGTCTGTCTGTCTGTCTGTCTGTCTATCTAAATAGAACGATTTAAACGTATTTAAACCAATTCATTTACAGTAATAGAAATGCAGCATCAAGACTTCATATTCAACTATTGAAACGAAGAAATGTATTTGTTTGTTGATATTATGGAGTGAACAAAAGCAAAAAGGGTCTCCCGCACACTGTCAAGTCACTTGCAAAAGACTTTAATAAAACAAACAACGTTTCGGTCCACAGGACCTTTTTCAAGCAGAGATCTCTGCTTGAAAAAGGTCCAACGCACCTGTTTTTAAGATTTTTTTAGGTGTGCATCAGCCTTCACACCTTTGTTGATATTATGATCATAATTTGACCCTGATGTTAAAGGGATAGTTCAACATTTTGGCAAATTGGTCCATTGCCATAATCGCTATAGTCATAGCAGTAGGTTTGTTACCTTTATTTGTCGGTGTAAGCTTTTTTTAGAACGGCGGAGCAGAGCAGCAGGCTGCTCAGAGCTATGCTATGGAGGCTAATGGAATTTCTTGGTTTCCCTCATCAAACTCATCAAATACAAAATCCCAAAACTCCAAAACGCTTTCGTGGACAAGTTGTGACCTGCACATTCACCACGCTATGAGATAATAATGGAACATTACAAAACAGAGCCGTTTTCGAGGTGAATACAGAGTCCGCTTACTGAAAAACTGTCCCTGAACGCAACGCGCATCAGCGGTTTTACATGAATTTCCCTCTAAAACAGCTCTGTCTCGTAACGTTATGTTATTATCTCATAGCGTGGTGAATGTGCAGCTCACAACTTGTCCGCGATAGCCTTTTGGAGTTGTTGGATTGTGTATTTGATGAGTTTGATGAGGGAAACCAAGAAATTCCCTTAGCCTCCATAGCATAGGCCCGAACAGCCTGCCGCTCCTCTCCGCCGTTCTAAAAATAGCTTGCACCGACAATTAAAGGTAACGAACCTACTGCTATGACTATAGGGATTATGGCAATGGGCCAATTTGCCAAAATGTTGAACTATCCCTTTAACAGTACTTTTTAAGAAAAGATGGCAGAGCATCATGTTTACCCCTCTGTATCTGTCACACTGTGTCTTTAAGCAGATCTGTGCTGCTGTTGAACTTTAATTTAACTAAAGTTTAAGTTTAACTCCAGTGGTTGCTCTCACTTCCTCCTCCCTCAGAGCAAAAGGAAAGCGACGGACACGGAGGAGGAGGACGATCAGTCAGAGAAGAAGTACAGGAAGTGTGAGAAGGCTGGATGTTCTGCTACCTACCCCGTCTGCTTCGCCAGCGCGTCTGAAAGGTAACGAGTCGCCGTCGTCTGACGCTGTGACAGGAACAAGGATTTAAACCGACTGACTGACTGACTGACTGGAGTCACCTGTCTCTTCCCCAGGTGCGCTAAAAATGGCTACACATCCCGCTGGTACCACCTGTCCTGTGGAGAACATTTCTGCAACGAGTGTTTCGATCACTACTACAGAAGGTAACGGGACAGTGAACGCATCATCAGCTCTGTAGAAACATCCAGTTATACAGATGTTTTAGTGTTTAACATCTGAAGAGAAAGGTAGCTCCAAAAGGAAATGTGCAGAGGAAATACAATTACAAAGGAGGTTAAATACAAAGGGGAACAATGCGTAAGAATTGGACAGAAATATATAATACTGTAAAATATATCCTACAATGTCTAAAAGGCAAGGAAATTTCATACCAAGGGGCAACTCAATGTGCTTTACATAAAGACAAAACATTAAACAGTGAGAAATGGAAACAAAAAAAACGGCATAAAAACAAACCATTTTTTAAAAATCGTATCACATTAAACATACAATTAAAAGCAAGAAAAAATAATTAAGAAATTACAAGAAAAAATGAAAGAATATATATATCTATATCTATATAATAAGATGTAGAAAAACTAGATTAAAATAAAGCATAAAACAGTACAAGTGCAAAAGGAGCGACCTAAACATAATTTTAAAATGAGGTATATAGTTTTATTATTGCACACGGGTGATGTATTTTATATTTAAAGATGGTTAAATTTGCATTGTCTATGATTAGATAAACACAATTGTTAGTGTTTATGTTCACCTACAGGAGGGGGGGGGTCTCTCTTTCTGCTCACTCTGTTTATCCAGATACATTTTACTGTTACAGACTTGTTTGTTAGATTTTTATTTTTATTTCCAGTCACAAAGACGGATACGAGACCTTCGCCTCCTGGAAGAAGGTGTGGACCAGTAACGGGAAGAGTGAGCCCAGTCTGAAAGCCTTCATGGCCGACCAGCAGCTGCCCTTCTGGGTACGTTCTGCTCCGTTCTCCTGGTTCTCCTGCTTCTCCATGTCATTAACATGGTAAAGTTAATGCGTGCGACCTTGTTCCTCCCAGGTTCAGTGCACCAGACCAGACTGCAGGAAGTGGCGCCAGCTGACCAAGGAGATCCAGCTGACGGCGGCTCTGGCTGCCACGTATCGCTGCGGGATGAAGTTCAACAACATCAAGGTCAAACAGGAAGTGGAGAAACACTGACTCCGCCCACTCACTCACTCACTCACTGACTAAAGTTTTTAATGTGATGATGATGTTATTCTTTTTCTTTTTTTAATCTCTTTATTTGACTGAAAAGGCAAAACAAAAGACAAATACCAAACACAACACTTCATAAACAGTCTCATTCATTTCTGCCGTCGATTTTCACCCAGATCTTCTTGGAGTCAGATTGAATAAGTTATTTGCTTTAAGACTTGCAACTGTTTTACAATAATCTGTAGTGGGGAGTGGGGACATTTTTCTGAAGCCAGTATTTTGTGATGGCTTTTTTAACTTAGACGCTCAGATGATAAATATCAGTTTCACTCGATCCCTCCAGTGTATTTTCCAAGATAGAGAGTTGTGAATGATACTTTGGTCTTGAAACACAGAACGTGATGATGTTTTCTGACGTTCCACAGACTGAAGGTCCAGACCAGTGCTCCCAGCCCGAGGACCTGGTGAGTGACCAGCTGATCAATCAACCAATCAACCAATCAATCAATCAATCAATCAATCAATCAATCAATCAATCAATCAATCAATCAATCAATCAATCAATCAATTAGATGTTTGGCTTCTGCAGGTCATATATTCCAGCTGCCGTCAGACTGTACACCAGTCTGACTCTGTAATAACCTGCTCTCTGCACAATTAACACATCTCCATTTTTTTCATTCCAATATTTAGGCTGTAATTACACTGTTGTTATTTATTCATCTATTTATTTATGTCCAACACTTCTGTTTTTGTGTAAAAACTGCACACCGTACTCCCATACACCCCCCCAATCTGTGCAATAGTTTCTTTCATTTTAATCTAATTTAGTTTATTTGATAGGGACAATGCAGGTTAACATAGTAACACTTCCACTCGTTACAAACAAGTCAATGTGACTGATGTTCTGCATACAGAGATTATAGCTAATGCTAGTTTCCAACTCCCGTCCCTAGTTAGGCTTTTAGTAGAAGAAAGAAGGTAAGAAAAAAGACATCAAAATTACATAACAATACAATAAAATGTACAATACATCTAAAATCATACGAAGTCTTTCTTCCATACACCTACCAACACTGCGTATATAGTCTGTTCTTGTAAATAACTGAATATATAATAGAAACAATTTGGCCATAACTCTACAGAATGTCTCTCTCTTTGTTTTTATATGTTTGTTTTATATCGTTTTATATTCCATATTGTTCTACTTTCTTACTCTGTATACCACAACGCTACTGTAACAACCACATTTCCCATGAGTGGGATGAATAAACAGTTTTATGTCTTGATGATCCACAGTATCAGTAGTAACAGTAACTCACTTCCTGTTTCGTCCTCACAGCGCGTTGCCGAGGTGACGGACAGCTGGTGGCATTCGATGCTGATTCTACCGCCGCTGTTCAAAGACAGTCCGGCGGGTCCCTTCCTCACCACCTACTACCCCGACTGCGTGGGCATGAGTCCGTCGGGGTCGCTCAGCACCGTGTCTCTGTCGGAGCTGAGAGGAGATCACTGCCGAGCCGTGACGCCTCAGAGTAAGAGACCGCTGACCGCCGATCGCCGATCGCTGTCACCACACAGCTGGACAGATGATGACTCATAATAATAATAATAATACACTTTATAGAGCATTTATCTAACGAAAATACAAAGTATTAGTATTAGTTTTCTGTAGGAAATGCGTGTGAATGCTGAAAGCAGCTGAAGAAGGGAGCAAAAAGACAGAGAGAGAGGGGTAGAAAGAAAGAAAGAAAAAAGACAGAGAGAGAGGGGTAGAAAGAAAGAAAGAAGGGAGTAAAAAGACAGAGAAAAGGTGTAGAAAGAAAGGAAGAAAGAAAAAGACAGAGAGAGGGGTAGAAAGAATGAAAGAAAGAAAGAAAGAAGGGAGTAAAAAGACAGAGAAAGGGGGTAGAAAGAAAGAAAAAGACAGAGAGAGGGGTAGAAAGAAAGAATGAAAGAAAGAAAGAAAGGAGTAAAAAGACAGAGAAAGGGTGTAGAAAGAAAAAGACAGAGAGAGGGGTAGAAAGAAAGAAAGAAGGGAGTAAAAAGACAGAAAGGCGGTAGAAAGAAAGAAAAATACAGAGAGAGGAGTAGAAAGAAAGAAACAAGTAAAAAGACAGAAAGGGTGAAGAAAGAAAGGAAGAAAGAAAAAGACAGAGAGAGGGGTAAAAAGAAAGAAAGAAGGCAGTAAAAAGACGTAAAATGAAAGAGGGATAGATAGGTATAAAGAGGTAGATAGATGGAGATAGAGAGGGGTAGAAAGAAAGAAATAAAAAGAGAGAGAGGGGTAGAAAGAAAGAAAGAAAGAAAGAAAGAAAGAAAGAAAGAAAGAAAGAAAGAAAGAAAGAAAAAGACAGAGAGAGAGGGGTAGGAAGGAAGAAAGAAAGAAAGAAAGAAAAAAGAAATTCCCCTGCATGAGACACACCTCTTGTTTTTACATTTTACATCTGTTCTTAATTTTTACTGAGCTTGGTAGCCTACTAGTTGTAGTTCATTCATTCCAACATGGCGTCTCTCTGTCTGTCTCCCCGGTGCCTCAGTCCCCGGCCTGTGTCCCTACTTCCAGCCCTTCTACCAGCCCAACGAGTGTGGCAAGGCTCTGTGTGTCCGGCCCGACATGATGGAGCTGGACGAGCTCTACGAGTTCCCAGAGTTCTCCAGAGACCCCACCATGTACCTGGCCCTGAGGAACCTCATCCTGGCCTCCTGGCACAAGAACTGCAAGGTAGACGCAGCTCAGACCGCCGCTCCGGCCTTGCCGCTCGCCACCATAAGGTAGACGCAGCTCAGACCGCCACTCCGGCCTCGCCGCTCCGGCCTCGCCGCTCGCCACCAACTCACACTCGTCCTTGTGCTGTTCTACATTTTAAAGAGGAAGTATGCGGGATATTTACCTCAATGAAACAGCTTCAGTCTACTCTCTTGGCCAGTGATGGGAGTAACAGTGTTATAAAATAACAGTGTTACTAACGCAGTGCTACTTTTTACAGTAACAGTAATCCAAAAAGTTACTGTTTCCTCCGTTATAACACCATTACCGTTACTGACAATAAAATGAGCCGTTACTTGACTCAAGAAGTCCCGTCACTAAATAATAACAATACACCTGTTAAAGTGTAGGACGTAATATACACATTAGTTTCAGTTCATCAACTGGTCGGAAAAAATATTTTTTATCCGTAAGTAACCGACTCACTCCGTATCCCTCCACAATGCGCTGTATCACTCTGCAGTGTGTGGAAGAGGCGGAGTTACCACTTTTCCTGGTAATTAGTTACTTTTACAATGTAGTAACTCAGTTACTAACTTACTCAGTTACTTCTGGTGTCCCACGGCACCGCCACACAAACGTAAGTAGTAGTAGTAGTAGTAGTTTATTTGTCCCCGTAGGGAAATTGAGTTGCAGCAGATCACACTCTTGACATTTCATCTAAAAAAAACAACAACACAGATAAAAACAGCACAGTACAACTTTCACACATAGATTAACACTCATCATCAGTGAGTCAGTTTTATGTTCATCTCAGCCATAACCTGGTCAGACTAGCTGAGCAGGCTGTGAGCTGACCAACACTAACAGTGACTATCGATTATTATTAAGGGATTTAATGGCCTGGGGCACAAAAGAAAATTTAGCTCTGTTTTTAGTAAACAGAGGGGGGCGATATCGTCGCCCGGATGGAAGAGGGTTAAATGAGTGGGCAAGGGGGTGCCTTTGGTCACCTATAATATTCCTTGCCTTTTTCTCTATCCTATCTCTGTAGATGCCTTCCATACATGGCAGAGTGATGCGCAGCAATTTACTAGATATGGTTATAATTTCTCTAACCCTCTTTTTCTGTGCCTCTGTGGCATTGCCAAACCAGCAGGTAATACAAAAAGAAAGAATGCTTTCAATGAAGGCACAGTAGAACATTTGAAGCATTCTCCTTTCAACATTAAAGGACAGGAGTTTCTTTAAGTGGAACATTCTTTGTTGAGACTTGGTGCAGATTTGATCTGTCCACTTGTCCCACTTAAGCTTGCTTAAGTGGGACAATCTCTTGTTGATGACAGATAAGACTACACAGTTATACACATGGTAACATCGTATATCAATGGTTTTCTAAGTGGAGTTTCTTGAGTTTTTACCACTTTTTATTTTATTTTTTTGAGAAATTTGTACCACTTTTTTTTTTTTTCTAAATAGAGAAATTGTAACCACTTTTTTCCTAGAAAATGTTTTACTTTTTTGTTGAGAAATCATACCACTTTTTTCTAGAATTTTTTTTGAGAATTTTTTCCACAGTTTTCTAAAAATGTTTAAATGTATCTGGAGAAATTGGACCACTTTTTTTCCAGACATTTCTCTACAATATTTCCAAAAATTCACGCCATTGGCCCTAATTTGAACGTACATCGACTAAAAAAGTAACGTTATTCAGTCTCAAAACAAACATATTTGTGTATTTCTGGTACACATGGTAACATGGTAGATGATAAATAACCTTATCCACCGCTCCATGGATTGATTTCTCACCGGCTTTGTTGAAAAAACAAATGCACATTGAGGAGAGGAGGGTTAGAGACACAGAGGAGGAGACACCAGACCTGGAGAGTTTTATCTTTAAAACACAGCGATGATGTAATTAAAGTGCAGCGTGTGTGTCCTGCAGGAGATCCTGACGTCTCAGAAGTGTGCGCTCCACATCATCGTGCGAGGGCTGGTGCGTGTGCGCTGCGTTCAGGAGATGGACCGCGTCCTCAACTTCATGACCAGGAAGGGTCTGATCAACACGGGCGTCCTGTCCGTCACTCAGCCGCTCCTCCCCGACAGAAACCGCTCTGTGAGTCACCTCACCTTCATCTTCATCATCTTCACCATCATCTTCCTCCTCCAGCTGCCTGATGTTCACAGTTCCTCCGTCATGTTGTGATGTTTACAGAAGAACGTGATCGTGATCGGAGCCGGAGCTTCAGGACTCGCTGCTGCTCGACAGCTGCACAACTTCGGCACACAGGTAAAAACTCTACACTAGGGGTTGCATGACTTCAGATTTTTTAAAGTCGACTCTAATGTTATGAAAGTCGAGTCGACGTCGACTAGTCGCTGATGACGTCATTCGTATTTTTCCCATCATAACTAAAATCACAGGAGGAGGGAAATGCTTTGCAACAATCTGTATTCACTGACTGACGCTCATGCACAGAAATGAGTCCACAGAACAGCAGCTTTATAAACAACAAACTAAATCAGTTTTTTTGTAACACACTCCTATACAAGTGCAAAAGAAAATACTGTAGCTACTGTTCATTAAACAATTAGGGAGGAAAACGACACACAGGCCTCGTCACCATCACAGTCCTGCTCAGTCACAGTTTCACTCACAGTTTTTGTTTTTCCTGGTTGGTTGTTGCTGTTGTTGGTTGTTGTTGTTGTGCGCGACGTAAAGCTGTCTAAAGCAGAGTTTTTTTTGTTTTTTTTTAAATTGCCAGCAGCCCAGACACAGCTGCCCGCGGAAGCGCAGCGCCTCACAGGCGCTTGGCGTCTCTCAGGCAGCAGCTTCTCCTGCTCTCTCCGGCCGGTTAAACATCGACCCGTCTGTAGGCTACTCGGTTTTCCACACACACAGGTCTCATTTATTTTATTTTGAAAATTGACCGGATTCTCTCGCCTTTTCTGTGCCCGACTTCCTGTCTGGTACGACCTCGTTCTATCCAGCTTGACGGCGCTCGTATTGTTTTCATTCAGCGCACTCAGCTGTTGTTTCAAGCCGCTCCTCTCTTGTAGCCTATGTTACATGATCAGCGACTAGTCGATGTCAAGCTCAAAACGTCATTGTGGAGCAGTAAAGTCGACTAGTCTGTGCAACCCCTACTCTACACTGATCCTGGTGAACCGGTCTCTGGTCTCTGGTCTGGACCGGTCTCACTGTCCCTCTGTCCCTCTGGTGTCCAGGTGCTGGTGCTGGAGGCCCGGGACCGGATCGGAGGACGGGTGTGGGACGACTCGTCTCTGGGCGTCACCGTGGGTCGAGGAGCGCAGATCGTCAACGGCTGCGTGAACAACCCCATCGCCCTGATGTGTCAGCAGGTCAGAGTCTCAGCGTCTCGGTGTCTGAGATGTACAGCCGTCAATCTATGGAGCAACCCGGCGACTCTGTTTATTTGCTGATAAAAGGAACTAAAAGGAACTTGTAGATTACATCGTTTTTAATATAACCTGGTTTATAATAGTGTAGGCAAAGCTTCAGTCTAAATGTCCATTGTTCACTTTCTTCATTTACTTATTTACTTTTATTTGCGTATTTTCTGATTTGTTACTTTATTTCCAGACCTCGTCTCGCTGCTGTTTTTATGTTGAGATGTAATTTCTATTGAACAACGAGGATACATGTCAAATAAACTGAACTCTCTTATCTTGTGTGTGTGGTGCAGATGGGCATCAAGATGCACAAGCTGGGCGAGCGCTGCGACCTCTTCCAGGAGGGGGGGCAGGTCACCGACCCGGCCATCGACAAGCGCATGGACTTCCACTTCAACGCCATCCTGGACGTGGTGTCGGAGTGGAGGAAGGACAAGTCCCAGAGCCAGGACACGCCGCTGGGAGGTGACGGCTCAGCTGGTTTCACCGTTTAACCAGGCCTCAGTGTGTGTTATAGAGGTTACAGAGTTGATTTGTTTGTGTGTGAACAGAAAAGGTCCAGGAGGTGAAGAAGAACTTCCTGCAGGAGTCGGGGATCCAGTTCAGTGAGTTGGAGGAGAAAGTTCTTCAGTTCCACCTCAGTAACCTGGAGTACGCCTGTGGCAGCGCCCTGGACCAGGTGAGCAGGTCACGCCGGGTCAAAGGTCAAAGGTCACACCGGGTCACGCTGCTGTAGCGGCCTGTCCATCACACGGTTTCACTAAATACAAGTGATATTTCTGAAATCTAGAAAAAGTCCAGTTGCTGTTTGCAGCTGCTTCCATTGAACGTTGTTTTAGCAAATGAGCCATAACTCTGGTAAAGTCTAGTCTCGCGATATCCCATAATTCTCTTCTATTCTCGTCCTGTGAAACTTCACTTTGAGGAAGATGGACGTAAGTGTTGTGCGTTTCCATGGTGATGGGACTGTGATCTTAGCTGCAGCTGTTATTGTTTTTAACAGAAGACGAAGGCAGCGCTTGATTGGTCAAAGGCAAAACCCTTATGTATATATAATATGTATTATCATATTATATATATATATATATATATATATATACATACACATAAATTAAATATATATTATTATTATATATTATGTGTGGCAGCGGTTAGAATAAGTGATTTCTGGGAGAGGACTTTGAACGAGGATTTCACAGACAAACTATGAAAACAAAACTTCAGGATGACCCGGATACGTTCAATCAGCTGTGATGTTCTCGAACTGAAATAAGTGTTTCCATATCATGTATTTGTATCATTGCATTTTTTGTATTCAGTATATTTTATCCTATTCAAAAGTAAAGTAGAGTGAAATAGTATTCTAAAGCCTGACCAGGGACAAAGACTGCAAATTAGCTGAAGCTAGACGTCTTAAAGTCCCACTCCCGCGACCCTTTTCGGCCATTTTAAAACCAGCTCATTAGCCATGCACATTAGCAATGTACCTCTGGGGGGTGGGCGGAGACTGCGCTGCTCTGCACCCGCCCAGCCACCTCCTCGCACCCCACCCCCCCGCTTGCTGACAGCTGGACATTGTACAATTACAGATTCAGCGCGTTTAACGTAAAACTCCACACTGGGATTCGATCCCAGACTGGAACATAGTCCTTGCTCATGGTGCAAGCTGCTCTACCATGTGAGCTATACCTATTATACCTTGACAGCTACACCGAGCTGTGAAGGCTTTCACCTCTGAGCCAGATGCAGAGCGGGGCGGGAGCTTGTAGCACTAGTGCCCTCCCCTGGAGCTGTGACACCCTCAACTCCAGTCTTCCTGAAACTGCCAGTTTGAGTCTGCCATTGGTTCACAGCAGTTTGAAGGCAGAAAAACTCTGAAATGCAATTTTGCACTTCCTTCTCTGCTGATAAGTGCTCTAACACAAGAAAAATGCCACAGGAACATGTGAAAAGCTCAAAAAACACGATTTTCACGGGAGTGGGTCTTTAAGCATCACATTTTCCCATTTTTTTGTGGCAATGTTGTATGAATCATCCCTGTTAAATGAACATTGAAATAAAATAAAATAAATAACGACTTTTCTATCGATACGTCTGGAAAAAAACCACCTCATGAGAGTGTAAACATGGTTTAGCGATTAGAGGTTTTTAGAAATGTAGGTGTTTCCATTGACAGCTTTTCATTGCGATATTTAGGTTTTACACATTTCTAGGGGAAATGGAAACACAGCTGCTGACTCTGATTGGGCGGTTCATGTAAACAGGAAGTCTAATAAACACTTTGAGTTCAGGTCAGTTTAGTTTATTTGGGTTATTACAGTGTTGGTGATGTGTATTGTGTGTGTGTTTGTGTGTTTGTGTGCAGGTGTCGGCTCGGTCCTGGGACCATAACGAGTTCTTTGCCCAGTTCTCAGGAGACCACACGCTGCTGACTCAGGGCTACGGCGCCCTGCTGCAGCGCCTGGCCGACGGCCTCGACGTCCGCACCAAGTGTCCGGTTCGTTTTGACCCTTTAAAAATAAAAACCTCCCTGTTAGTTAGTTAGTTAGTTAGTTTGGTAACACTTTATAATAAGTACACACTATTAAGCATTAGTTAAGCATGAAATACTGAATTCTTCATTCATGGATACTCATTAGTATGTAGTTTATAATACAGTTAGTGCTTATCAAAACATTTTTAACTGTGTTGGCCTTTCTATCTCCAAAGCCCCACTTGCTGTGGCCAACGGTCTTCTCTATCTATCTGTTCCCTTTGGGGAGACCAGAAATAGAATGGTTTCTGATCATGTCAATTACATGTAGTTTTTCACAATAGGTGTTGCATTGTTTGGAGACAGCCTGTGGCTTTCCAGTAGCTAGTAGAAAGGCTATCTTGGACTCAAATGGGAGCTTATGAATTAAGGAAGTTTTCTATATACATGTTAAGTATAGATATTCTCCATAAAGTGCTGAAAAATAATAATTTTCATGAGAATTTGTCAGGCGAACAGACTTTTTTTTTGAGGGTGATATCTTAAAATCGAGTTGCAACAAACCCCAGAATCTTTTTTTCATGCCTCCCCCTATGTGTCAAGATACTCTCTGTCAAATCTTTTAGTTGTATGACTATTTATGCCATTGTAATACCTAAACATTTGCATTTACATAATTTCGCCAGGAAAATTACCCAAGAAAGGGGTTTTGGCCCCTGTAGCTTTCCAGCAGCTAGTTGACCGGGTCGTCCAACCAGGTTTTAATCCTAGAAGTTCCTAGATGTCATTTCTGGTGTCAAACCTTTTACAACGCTCCGTGTCTGTTTTTTTGCTTTGCCCCCTGGGTACAATAAGTTCATTTATAAGTTGTGAAACATGAAGTTCATGGTTTTGTTGTGTCGACTCCAGGTTCAGGCCATCGACTACTCAGGAGACGTGGTCAGAGTGACGTCGTCCAGCGGCGCCCAGTGGACGGCGCAGAAGGTCAGACATCAGGACAGATGTTCATGTTGTTACAGATGTTGTCGCCTCCTGGTGGTCGTTAACTCATTGAGTGCCAGACCTTTTATAAAATGGTCAGTGCCAGGTGCCAGCGTTTTGGGGCATTCTGAGTAATATGTCAAGACCCACAGAGTATTTTGTACTATGACTCTGAAAACACCAAACAGCTCAAAGAAAAGAGGAGACTCTCTATTTAACTAGGGAAAAAAACATTTGTTTGTACCTTGTTCCATTCTTGATTTATCTTAAGTCAAATAGAGCCTGGTTGCACCAAAAAGACCACTTTTTTTCTAGAAAGCTGAGAAAAATGCATTTTTGTGAAAGAGAGTCTCTCAAGAAAAACAGTGATTTATCCGTTTTAATTTTGGCTTCAAAAACATGTACGACATCTGAAAATTTCATTTCACATGTTTTTTCATTGTACAAAAAAAAAAAAAACTAAAATACAGCAAGTAGGAGTCTCACTCTGCAGAGTGATGCCTGCTCTCCTACTCCTCCTGCAGTTGCTGCCCCCTCACCCTCTCCTAACCCCCTCCTCCCCCCTCCCCTCCTTCTCCTCCCCTCTCCCCTGCTGCATCTCCTCGTCTCTGCAGTAGGGAGGGAGACGTCGTGGCGTCTTCAGCCTCTCTGCTGGACGCGGCCGCGGCAGCGACGCACCGCGCTGATCTCTCGGTTCGTCGTCACGTCGGTTAGACAGCAACTGGTGAAACTGACTCCGCGATCCGCTTTCGCTTCGGCATTTCGGTGCTGATCATATAGATGAGTTTACCTTTCCTGCCTCCTCTGATCACTTCATGCTGGAGCTATGCTAACAGCACCGTGGCTGAGCTTTCCTCCAGCTCCACGTTACACTTGTTCCAGGCTCTGCCCGTCGTTTTTCTCTAGAAATAGAAACTTTTCCCAACTTTTTTATCTCTGTACCGATCGTGCTCGTCTTCTCCTTCTTCTTCACTTCTTGCTCTGATCTACAGTCTTCTTCGTTCTACACATCCCAGAAGCCCCAAAATTACTCACAGTGAGCGCAACAGCGTCCCCATTTACCAGCCGCAGAAAAGTGCATTTGACGTATATATACGTCAATGGCACTCAAGCGTTGGATTTTGATTGACGTATATATACGTCAATGGCACTCAATGAGTTAATACAGCTCTGACCTTTGACCTTTATCCACTAGACCAAAGTCTAATCAGTTAGTTCAGTCTCTGTTCAGTTAGTCGTCACTATTACAACAACATTCAACACTACAGAGTAGACATGGTCAACAAGGTGCTAATACTCATATTTATACCTGTCCTGCGTTGAGCAAATGAAGCAAATGAAGCTTCCCTTCAGCATCATTACAAGATTGGAAAAACAAACAAACATAAAAAGCAAAACTAAACGGGAAAAAAGTCCACAACCAACAAATTAAACAGTTATTAAATATAGGAGAAGAAAAGAAATCATTAAATAACAGAGAAAAGTAAAAAAAGGGGGAGAAAAAAACACGTTAAATCATTAACAACTGCCCTACATACCATTTTTAAAAAAATGAAATACACATGTGTAAATCCATGTTAGTGTCGTTCCATAGTTTAACTCTAATAACAGATGTATTTCGTCTCCTCTTTGTCTCTTTTCTAGCAAACATTTTTTTTCGATTTTTTTATTGGTTTTCCACGTTATCAGCTGATTATCTAAAAGTAGAACGTTGCAACTTATTTCGACTCATTCCGCCAGAGCAGGTCACAAATGAGAAACTCCAGAAAACAAACCAACCAACCCTCTTCTAGTCTCTGACCTCTGACCTCTGACCTCTGACCTCAGGTCCTGGTCACGGTGCCGCTGACGCTGCTCCAGAAGAACCAGATCCAGTTCACCCCCCCTCTCCCTGACAGGAAGCTGAAGGCCGTCCACAGTCTGGGCGTCGGCATCATCGAGAAGGTGACGGACGCTCAGCGGCTCGCTACGACGCTCTGAGCTCAGGGTTCAGGTGGTAACGTCTGTGTGTGTGTGTGTGTGTGTGTGTGTGTGTGTGTGTGTGTGTGTGTGTGTGTCTGTGTGTGTGTGTGTGTGTGTGCAGATCGCTCTCCAGTTCCCCTACAGGTTCTGGGACAGTAAGATCCAGGGGGCGGACTACTTCGGCCACATCCCACCGAGTCCGGACAAGAGAGGCCTGTTCAGTGTCTTCTACGACATGGAGCCGCAGGTTCGATTTCCCTCCTGTCCTCGCCACTCAGAGTGAAGAAGAAACAAACACAGAAACATAAATCAGTCCAACAGTAACAGCCTGGTTCTGTTTCCTCTTGGATCCATTTCTGTGTGCACATTCACCACGCTATGAGATAATAACACAACGTTACCAGACAGAGTTGTTTTAGAGGGAAATACAGAGACTGTTGATGAAAAACTGTCCCTGAAGGCAACGTGCATCAGCGGTTTAACATGAATTACCAGACAGAGTTGTTTTAGAGGTAAATTCATGCAAAACCTCTGATGCGCGTTGCCTTCAGGGACAGTTTTTCATCAGACAGTCTCTGAATTTCCCTCTAAAACAACTCTGTCTGGTAACATTGTGTTATTATCTCATAGCGTGGTGAATGTGCAGGTCACAACTTGTCCACCAGAGCGTTGTGGAGTTGTTGGATTGTGTATTTGATGAGTTTGATGAGGGAAAGCCCGGAAATACCATGCACCGCGCAGAGCTCACGTCTGAGCCCCGCGAATTTAAAAATAGCTTGCACTGACAATTAAAGGTGATGAACCTCCTGCTAAAACTATAGGGATTATGGTGATGGAACAATTTGCCAAAATGTTGAAATATCCCTTTTAAAAGTTTGCAGCAGTCAGAGATATGAGTTACACACTAAAGAAACTGTGAAAGAACACAGAATCAATAAAAAGCAGTGATCCAAACCAATCGCACATCATTTTTTATACATTTTTAGGTTGTTCATGGTGTTTTGTGAAAGGATAGGTCATGAAATGTAAACATCTAAATATTGTACATATCATTTTTGAACTAAAACAAAGAGAACAATTTAGAGTTTTCATTATTTATAGGTTATAATAATATCCAATCAAATTCTGCTGTTTGTGGCCCAGGAACTAAAACAAGTTTGAGACAGCTGATCTAGACAAATCATGGTTAAAGAGATATAAAGATATACTATAAAATCATCTGTGTCTACCTAAATAAATATATAGATGTGATGTGTTGACGTGTCCATGTGTCGTCAGGGGAAACAGGCCGTCCTCATGTCCGTCGTCACTGGAGACGCCGTCCCTGTGGTCAGGGACATGGAGGACAAGGAGGTGGTGGACGAGTGCATGAAGGTCCTCAGGGAACTGTTCAAGGAGCAGGTGACCATCACACACACACACACAGAATAAAAGTTATTTTGTGATAGATTGATTGGTGATTTATCGGTGATTGATTGATTGATTATCTGATCGCTGACAGGACGTCCCTGAGCCGGTGAACTTCTTCGTGACTCGTTGGAGCAGAGACGCCTGGTCCCAGATGTCCTACAGCTTCGTGAAGACGGGCGGCAGCGGCGAGGCCTACGACATCCTGGCCGAGGACGTTCAGGGGAAGCTGTTCTTCGCCGGGGAGGTAACGACAGAGACCGATGATAATAATAAACTCTATTTATATAACACCTTTCAAAACAAATGTTACAAAGTGCTGCACAATAAAAACACAACCAATACAATAAAATAGAGTCAAATAAAATCAGGAAAGCTCTCTGATTAAACAGAGTTTTAAAACATGATGATGAGATGTTCAGTGTTCTGGTAAAGTTTGACTCTCAGCTAGTGGAGAGGTCAGTGTAGTAAAAAATTGAATAAATGTGAATAAATTATATTTAACTGTAAATCACAGTATGATTCAGAGCAGGAGTTTAAAGAAATGCAGCGTGTTGATGAGCCGATCTACAAAGGTCTAAAAAGAAAAACGAAACAAATGTGCATCATTGATGAAATTAAATACAATTTATTATACATTTTTAATAAGATAAAGGTCATAATATGTTTGCAATCACATATTAACAAGGACATTGTCAGACATTTTTAATAAAAACAAGAATACGAATACAAACAATTAAAGTTTATACCGTTGTGTTACTTTCATCCTGACTAATGGATCAAAAGTAACAAAGCACAACTTCTGCTCAGAGTCAAATTATAGTGAAGTCGTTCCACATTTGTACAAAATAACACCTGGTATTGATAGAACCAGTTTCTGTCTGTATTATTATCTTTTAAAAATGTTCGTCTGTTCATTCATTCATTCATTCATCTGGAACCAATCCATCTAAATGAAAAGCTGTGTTTTTAATGTTACAAATGATAAATTAATGTGTTTCCTGTTGTGCTCATGATGGTCTGTTGTCTGTTACCAGGCGACCAACAGACACTTCCCTCAGACGGTGACAGGCGCCTACCTCAGCGGGGTCCGAGAGGCCAGCAAGATGGCCGCCATGTAGAGAGTCGGTCCTGGAGAACTGAACTGAACTGAACCGAACCGAACTGAACCGAACCGAACCGAACCACACCAGCACCGACCCACGGACCGGTATCACTCTGACCGACTCACTGACTAGTTACGGTTACTCCACTCAGCGTGACGCCTCATCAAACTGTGTCACCTCCAGGCGTCGTGGTGTTTAACTCACACACAGGAAGTTAAAGTGTGTTTTATTTATATCAACAATCAGCTGCAAAAAGAAGCTTAACAGTGAAGAATGAATGATGGATTAAACCCTAAACAGCTCCGCTCTGCTGCTGCTGGAGATCGGGACGACGACGATGTTATTATATGAGTTTCAGTTGTTAGCACTTCTGTTATAAAACGGTCCGAAGTCTCCAGGAAGCGTTGCTCCACTCTGATCATGAGTGAAACAATAAGATGAATGAATTCATGAATCTCCAGGGATCAAGTTCAAAGAGATGAAATCATAATGAGGATGTTTAAAGGGATAGTTCAACATTTTGTCAAACTGGTGTCATTGCCATAATCCCTATAGTCATATCAGTAGGTTCGTTACCTTTAATTGTCGGTGCAAGCTATTTTTTAGAATGGCGGAGCAGAGCCGTGAGCTGCTCAGAGCTACGCTACGGAGGCTCAAGGGATTTCTTGGTTTCCCTCATCAAACTCATCAAATACACAATCCAACAACTCCACAACGCTCTGGTGGACAAGTTGTGACCTGCACATTCACCACGCTATGGGATAATAACACAACGTTACCAGACAGAGTTGTTTTAGAGGGAAATACAGAGACTGCTTGATAAAAGAAAAACTGTCCCTGAAGGCAACACGCATCAGCAGTTTTGCATGAATTTCCCTCTAAAACAACTCTGTCTGGTAACGTTGTGTTATTATCTCATAGCGTGGTGAATATGCAGGTTACAACTTGTCCACCAGAGCGTTGTGGAGTTGTTGGATTGTGTATTTGATGAGTTTGATGAGGGGAAAACCAAGAAATCCCATAATGAGCCTCCGTAGCGTAGCTCTGAGCAGCTCACGGCTCTGCTCCGCCGTTCTAAAAATAGCTTGCACCGACAATTAAAGGTAACGAACCTATACTGCTATGACTATAGGGATTATGGCAAAGGGCCAATTTGACAAAATGTTGAACTATTCCTTTAAAGAGTCTTCTCTGGGAGCTGCGGTGATGATTGATGATGTGATGACTCTGTGTCGTGTTACATGTGATTAATGTGTTGGTACCAGTGGAGGAGAGAGGTGGGATATTTACTGTTAGTCTGTCTGCTATAGCACTTTGATTTAAAACCAGTAGTAGTTAGTTAGTTAGTTAGTTAGTGTGACTGACCGGTCGGAGAAAACACCACACTGTCCCTTTTACTCACTCAGGGATTCGATCAGGATTACATCACCTACCACAAAGTGACAGAGGAAAATCATGTGATCGGACAGTTTTAAAAACAAAACAACCAAAGGAGGAAAAAAAACCTCCATCTTTCTCTTGTATTGATCCCTGAACAGTGATCAGCTCTGATCGGAGGGTAACAACAGCACAACGACGTCCTCACCGTCTTCGATTATTAACGTCGACGACTACTAACGATAACGTGTTTTCATGTGTCGACTCATATCTGTGTTTGAATAATCGGTGCATCTAGATGATCATGTCCTGTTTGTCTCTACATTACAGTACTCCACTATTTATCTTGTATGTGTAAAAAAAATAAAAATAAACTGAGCTGTCGACTGCCACCATTGATCAGCTGATCAGTTTCACCTGTGGATCAATATCTGGCTCCTCGTTTTGTCTTCATCAGGTCAGGAAGTCAAATTATTTACAGATCAAGTTTGATATCAGTATTTGTTTTACATTGTTATTTTTATATATTTGGCTTTTCATTCTGTTTTTCTTTATTTCTTCTACATTTTCCCTGAAAATTGGAACTCCCTCCTTTCTGAAATCGTCCGCACCTCAACCCTGGACTCTTTCAAACCAGCCTTTAAGACTCACTTTTTTCTCCATGGCCTTTCCAAAGTAGTCATTTAGTTCTCTCCTTTATTTATTTGTATTTTAATTTCACTTAATTCATTTTTCATTTGTAAAGCGACCTTGGGTTTCTTGAAAGGTGCTATATAAATTGAAGTTATTATTATTATTATGAAACTTAAAGCATCAAACACTTTACTTTTTTACTTTATTGCAAACAAATGAATTTACAAACTAGTCAGGCAAATAGTACACTTGTGCAAAAAATAAGTTCGACAAGAACAGACACCATATTGCAGAGATGAAACCATGAATAAAAATAAGTACATAAACAAAACACAAGATATAAGGGCATGAAATAAAATAAACATAAAATAATATAATAATAAAAAACAGACAAAAAAAGGAACTAGATACACCGAAGTATAGTAAATAACTGATAAGTGATTAAGGGTTTACTTAATCACTGTTACGATCCATTAGTCGGATCATTTTTGAACACTGAATAAATCTTTGGCAAGTTTGGACTATTAATTTTAGGGACTTAATATAAAGGTGAAATTCATAGGGTTAGGGTTAGGGTGCATTTGAACACGGGTGGGGTTTTTAGATATTTGGCTTTATGAATAAAGAATTTAGCTAAGAATAGTAAAACATTTATCATTAAGTCCAATTGTTTGTATTTTAATATAACACCAAAGGTAATACTATTGTAGTCTATAAGTCAGGCATTGCTGAGTTTTTTCTTTTTAACCAATCTGTAAATAATTTCCAGAAGGCTGTTTCAATGTCACCCTTACAGAAAACATGTTTGTTGCTTTCAAATCCAAATCTACTAGATGGGCAAAAATCATTCATTATTTTGTGATGTATTTCTTTTGTTTTGGGTGAAACAGGGTATTTAAAAAAATGAAAATGTCACTAACAATCTCTTTTAGTTTAGTTTCAGGGTTTAGTTTGAGTCGGGATCAGTCTCCTAGTTTTCCCATGGTTTTGTTGCTAGGCAATCTCTGAACTCAGCGAGCCAATGACGTTGTGCATTTTTTATTTAATGCATTTACAAACTAGTCAGGCAAATATTATATTTGTCCAAAATTTAACAAGAGCAGACATCATGTTTCAGAGATAAGCATTAAGAATAACATTAAATAAACAAAAATTAAGATAAGTGAGTAAAAAACTAAACAAACACATATCATATAGGGAAGAGAAAAGTAAATAAATAAATAAAAACATACATTAAATCGTCCAGGATTAAAACAATTGTTACGCTACATTAGTCAGATCATTTTTGAACATTGCATAGAGGTCTTTGGCATGTTTGGACTTAATACATTTTAGGGGCTTTTATGGAGATTGAATTCATTTAAAAAGTATGTGAAGATGGGTGGAGTTTTTAGATATTTGGCTTTGTGAATAAAGAATTTGGCTAGGATTAGTAAGACATTCATCGTCAAATCCAATTGTTTGTCTTTTAATATAACACCATAGTTTAAATCTCTTTTAGTTTAGTTTCAGGGTTTAGTTTGAGTCGGGATCATAGACTGTAAAAAAAAATGGACGTAGACTTCCGGTCTGAAAAGTGAAGCCTATGCGGAAGTGACTTTACGTGCAATCCCAGCCGCATCCTGCAGGGGGTGGCTGCAGAAAGCCCTGGTTCCAATCCACTCCCATTCATTTTCAATCATGAAATACTCGCTCAATAATTTTTTTTCTCAACTGATAACGGCCTAAACAGCTAAAGTTCATCATCCTTAAATATGACCTGGTGGTCCTTCTGAAAAAAAATCTATAATTATTTAGATATTAGTCCTTCCTGGTTGGTATAACTGACCAATCACCTTCCAGCACGGAATATGATTGACAGCCTGATGACACAGACGTCACAGGTCAGACACAGTGGATCAGACACCGAGGATTAACACCGGAGGAGACCTCCTGTCGTTTGCGTATTGTGTTCAGTCAGTTTTAATTTAATTTCTGATATTTTGTCGATATGTGTGGATGATAGACAGCACAGGTGCAGTGCTGGCAGTTAATTAATTTCAGCCAGTTTTCGTTTCACCTTGTCCGACGGTGCTAACAGGCCCGGAGGGAGCTGATATCACGGTTCGGTGAGTATTTTTTTCTTTTTCTGAATGTGTAAAAATTATATCTAATTTGTTGTATATTCCGACTTTTTTTTTTTGCGACGCAATACACGCGATTCTTTTTGTGCGACGGGACCATCGCGTCTTCGTCTATTTCAAGACGAGGAACGCTTTTTTTTCGCTCGAGTTGTGACGCGCGACCAAACGCGAGATACGCGGTTTATCGCTCTTTTTGACTCGTGTCACACAAAAAAAATTCACGAGCCCGCCAACAACTTTTTTTTTTTTTTTTCAAAGCAGGTTCAACTGGACTTAGTTATTTGTCTAGGAAGACGTTTCACCTCTCATCCAAGAGGCTTCATCAGTTCATGTAGCATCTGACCAGGCTGGGACTGGTCCAACTAACTGGTCTGGAGACTCAGTATAAGTCCAGTTGCTTTCGATTTAACCTCCTTTGAAATACTATGACCTGGACAAATGAGAATATGCACCGGCCTACAACAACATTTCTGCTCTCATCAACCATGGTTGAGGTCACAACGCTGCGCTGTAGCTGCTCTGGAAGTCCGAGACACTGAGGCCAAACGCCGCCGTCGCTTCTGATCCATGTCGGCGAGTTCCGGGCTGATGAGCTACAGAGACTTTAGAGTCAAAGGAGCAGTGCGTCGCTGTGTCGGACTGTTTGGATTTAATGAAGAAGCTGCACAGAGTCAGGTGAGCAGAAGCTGCCCCCCCCCTCCCCCCCCCCCCCCTCACCGTGGAGCCGCTGCTGTCTCACAGCCGCCACCGACCCCTAGAATAAAACACCACCGACCCCTAGCGTGACGCACAGTGTTATGAGACACATTATGCATCCCAACTGTCTTTTTTTTTAGAGGATTTTTTTTTTTAACCAAGAATGCGAAAAATCATGATCCAGGGGCCAAAATTCGAAACAAATATATTTTTAATCATAATTCTCATTATTCTCCTGATGTCGGTTTAATGTAAACAGATTGAGCTGATACGCGAGAGTAATGTGACAGCGGGGCAGTGCTGCAGCTGCTGTGCTGTGATGGACCTGATCAGACTGGTGGTGGTCCACAGTGAATCAGTCCCAGATCCTCCACCGTCAGCAGATCCCCCGAAAGCCCCCGCAAATAATACATCGACAAGAAGTTAAGTGGCAAGTTGCACCTTTTCGTCGGCTTATTATTTGCGGATTTTTTTTTTTTATAGCCTATATAACGTCACTGCAACATGCGGCTCTCAGTGCTTGTCGGTGTTGTGTCTATAAATTGTGAAATAACTTTTCCTCAATAGAAATATGAGACGTGGTCGATATGTTTCATTCATCCATGTTTTGGCAGACAATACAAATAACCAATGATAATGAGATTTCCACCGCGTCGAACCAATCATGTGGCTGGAATAGAGCCAGTCAACAGTAACATGTGCATTTGTTTGGGTTGCTGCAGATGTGCACATCAGCTGACACCGCCAGAGAGAGACACATAACAGCCGCTTCAAGGAGACTAGCGGACTTTTTTTTTTTTTAATAGCCTCTTCATTCATCTTGGGCGGGGGCGGTGCGCCGTCTTATAATGTTACAGAAAACCCTGCATTATGTTTTTTACAACTCGTGTTCCTACACTATAGAGACAACTTGCTGTTGGCTCTATATTTCAAGAAACTTGTTTTCTGTTTAAAAGGCACAATTCACCCATCTTTTAACCGGGTAGTTACGTCTCCAGTCTGTCGAGCGGGCGAGCGCACAGCTGATGTGCTTCCATTCCCACAGACGCACGGATTCAGTGTGGACAGAGAGCGTCAGATGTGACGCGATTGTCGGACGCTCGTTCGCGTCGCATCCAGTTAGGACACGGTGTGAGCAGCCACATCCACTGCGCTCTGGATCAGCTGATCGGTGCTCAGGTGACGTTAGATCTTCACTTTTTTAAACTCATACAAAGTGCAGCCAAACAGCAGGCTGAAGAGAGAGGACCAGCAGCAGCAGCAGCTCTGACAGCTCCTCTGTGGCGCTGCAGACAGGCTGCAGGTCAGCTGGCCTGAGAGCAGAGTGCCGTCTCTTTTTTTTTTTTTTTTTTTAGCAGCCTTTGTTACAGGTGATAGGCTACATGTCCATGTGCATGTGCATGAGAACTGATTTTGAATCGAAGAGACACCCAAATATTCACATCCTTCAGTCCAGGCTTTTGAAAAGAGAGTAGCCTATAAAATCAGCTTCATGTAGCAGTTCACTTTAAAATGGTTCGAATATATTGCTGCTGAATAAATCTGAAACATGTGATGTGCATTTTTTTGGGGGAAATATGGCTTCTGATATAATAGTCTGTAGACATCATCATCATTCAACGTTTTCACATGGTCTGGTGTTAATAAAGCAAACTAAAAATCGCAAAAAGAAAATCAAGAATCGGTTGAATCGAAAATCGATTTTGAATCGAATCGTGACCCTAAAAGTCGGAATCGAATCGTGAGCCACCCAAAGATTCACATCCCTAGTACAGAGACCTGCCACAGTGTCATGGTGCATTAATATAAACTTCAACCTCAGAGCTGTCAGTCCTCAGACTGTCCTGACTGTCCCTGAACATCACACAGGGATGCAAACAGCGCGCCGAAAAGCGAAACTCGCTTTTTTCATGACCAATTGACCCTTCGCCAACTCCTCCCACAAACGGCTATTGTCCAATCCTACGTTAGCAACCGTAACTACAGGCCTGGCAAGCTTTCAGCAGTGAGTCATTACGTTTGCTTTTGTGGACACATTTTGAGACTAGGACGAAAAACATTTGTTTGTAGAGAAGGATGTTGTTGCTGCTGCTGCTACTACGGCGGCGGCGGCGGCGGCAGAAGCAATATAGAGATGTTCAGATATGAGCGGACTTTTTTTTTCGACTTGAGCAAGTGTAGATATGGGGAAAACCATATGTTCACCTCCGAAATGACAGCTGTACTTTTAGGGCTTTTACCTGGGCTTTTAGGCGAGGGATCCTCCAGGCAGGGACTGCTTTCACTGACTGATACAGCGGTGGGAGAAACAAAACAGCAGCGAAAACTGTATGTGGTTCACAATCGCCCAAAAACTTAGAGTTTGACAACGTTTCATGACCAGTGAGATGACCTAAGTCTTGGTGGGTTGATAGACGGTAAAATTACCGGTCCTTACTGCTGCTCTGTACATTGTCCAGTCGTGTCGTTGAACAGATGTTTTATCCTCCTGCGCGAGTCACGTCACTGAAAACTATGAATGCTCTTTGTGATTTCTTCTCTCTATTATCTCAGAACAGTTTATCCAGAAATTTGCTGATATTTCCTTTGAAATCGATACCAAATACTGCCAGGAGCATGGCTGGGAGTGAAAGCTTGCCCGGCGTAGCAACAGTAACCAAGGGGGCGGGGCTTACGCGAAGGGTCAATTAGGTGACTTGTGTGAATCGTTCAGATCCGAAGAGTTTTTGTTTTGAGGGGGGGGGGGTCTCAGCGTCTCAGCTCGGGTCAGTAAAATGTTTTTCTAACAGGCTGACAGTGACAATCACGTGAGGCGAACTCATTCATGGTCTCTGATTATACTGATAACAGCCGACCTCCAATGTAGACGCGCGACATGCACGCACGTTACCCAAAGCGGTGACGCCGTTTTTTTCCCCCCGTGCACGTCCGCGGCGCACAGCTCCACGGACGTGCACGGTTCCCTACGTTGCTGTGTCAGGCAGCTGTTTCCACGGAGCTCTGCCCCGTTTCAGAGGTGAAGGAAGCCCTAAGTGGAAAGACGTCGCCTCCGCCATGTAGAATGTGTTCAATTAAAGTGAAACTAACACATTATATAGGCCTATATGTCCATTACACACCGAATGGGATGTTAAATCCCATGTCTTTATTTCTTCAGTTTATTTTAATAGTAATAATTATGACTAACATTCAGTGAAGACCTAAAAATCAGTATCTCCAAAATTGAAATATTGCAATGGTTTTTATTTTTTTAAAGCATTTTTAATATAGAAATGTTGGCCTTTTGAAAACTGTCCATCTATATGCACTCAATACTTGGTTGGGGTTGAACTACTGGAAATTGACTTTTCTGTGATATTGTTAATGGTGAGCCCCCCCCCGCCAGACAATACCTCTCTTTTTTGATCCTGACCCGTTTGCATCCCTGTGTGTGTGTGTGTGTGTGTGTGTGTGTGTGTGTGTGTGTGTGTGTGTAGTTGTTGTACACAGGAGACTTCTCCCGTCAGGAGGACAGACACTTGATGGCGGCGGAGATCCCCAGCGTCAAACCAGACATCCTCATCACCGTGAGTGGAGCCGTTCAACCTGTTCAATCTTTATTTAAACACAGAGCACAGACACTTAACATTGAACCTGTGTGTGTGTGTGTGTGTGTGTGTGTTTGTTGTGTGTGTGTGTGTGTGTCAGGAGTCGACCTACGGGACTCACATCCACGAGAAGCGGGAGGAGAGAGAGGCTCGGTTCTGCAACACGGTCCACGACATCGTCAACAGAGAAGGTCGATGTCTGATCCCCGTGTTCGCTCTGGGCCGAGCGCAGGAGCTGCTGCTCATCCTCGGTGAGACCACGGCAACAACGACGCCATGACGACGCACGGCGACCTAAGAGTGGCGCTTTCCCTTCAGCTGAGGGAAAAATAAATTCAGGCTTCAAGTTTTATTTACAAGATTAAACTAAGGGACGCGTTTCTGTCTATGGATCACACAGAAACATTTTAATTCACCATACACACTCGTTAAAGCCCCAGTGTGTAACTTATTTGGCTTTTTAGTAGCAAAAATCTAATATTGCTTTCATAAATACGTATTTCACTGAAGTCGAATCACACCCGCATACAAATGAAAGCTTTCTCGTACCTTAGAATGAGTTGTTACAAGTCGTTACAAATACATGAGTGGGCGACGCACCGAACCGAGGCGGCCATGTTGCATCGTGACCGTAGGTAACCACGGAAACTCAGCGGAGCTGTCGGCTCGGCCTGTTAAAACTGTCACCACTGTGCAGGGCCGTTGCTAGGAATTCTGGGCCCCCTTAAAGAATACTAAAGTGGGCCCCTCCCCCTAACTTTTCCAGTTTTTTTTCTTAGACTTTACCTTAAAGGGATAGTTCAACATTTTGGCAAATTGGTCCATTGCCATAATGTAACATGCAGAAAAAATGAATATGTGAGTATTGGGGGCGGGACTAGATAAGCTTTTGCTTCTCCCGCTTTCCCTTTCGGTCATGTGTGACATGCCCAAAATGAACCAAATAAATAAATAAATAAATAAATCCCTATACTCATAGCAGTAGGTTCATTAACTTTATTTGTGTGTGTGTGTGTGGACCAGACGAGTACTGGCAGAACCACCCGGAGCTCCACGACATCCCGATCTTCTACGCTTCGTCTCTGGCCAGGAAGTGCATGGCCGTGTACCAGACCTACATCAACGCCATGAACGACAAGATCCGCAAGGCCATCAACATCAACAACCCCTTCGTCTTCAAGCACATCAGCAACCTGAAGGTTTGTTTTGTTTTTGTTTTTGTTTTTGTTTTTACTTTTCTGTCCTGTTTTATTGTGTCGTCAGGTTTGTTCTGTCCTTTGTTTTCCGTTTTGTCTGTTTTGGTCAGTGTATTGTCAGTGTATACATTGTGTATGCTTAGGGTTGCAAAGGGGCGGAAAATTTCCAGTTTTTTATTCCAAATTGGAAAATATCCATGGGAATTATGGGAAATTATGGGAATTTATGGGGATTAACTGGAAATTTGGGGTAATTTAAACAAACTGTATCATATCCAAACATAAATGTAAATATTTTGTTTCGTCATAAGCAGACATCCATGCAAAATAACAATACAATTAAAAAACATGACATTTCCACAGATTTATTTGTGAGTAGAACTTTATCAAGTTTTAATTCTTGTATGAACAATCAGCTATTTTACTGAACAACAAAAACATGAATGTTGAGTACAATATTACTAATTGCTTATTAAAGGGATAGTTCACCCTAGAATGATATTTCGCTCATTATCTACTCACCCTCATGTTGACTAAGGGCTGGAAGAAGTTTCAGAGTCCACCGTCCCTTCTCTGAGTTACAGGGGGTCTTGGCGTAGCAGTGCATGTCCATATAACGGTTGTAAAGGGACACCAGAGCTCTTCGTAAAAAAAACACACACACAAAAAAACATCCAAATACCTCCATGATGCTCGTATGTAATGTCCGTCTTGTGCTGAAGCCCCAAATTGCGTAATTGTCCCGAAAAAAATTAAATAAGTCCACATTCCAAGCATGTTTGTAGCATTAGCTCCTAGTGTCTGTTGTCCGGTTCCGCTGCCAGCGCGCATGCGCAAGGTTCGCACTGAGACCGACTCGCTTCCTTGTTTACCCCGGTGAAGGACTAGAAGCAGTCCGTAATAGCCTGCCTTGCACCGGGACAACACTTTTTCGTGCAATTTTGGCCTCTTAAAACATATTTTAGCCATGGCTGAAGATTTTGATGTCGAGGACGAGCTGCATTTCTTTGCTGAGCCGTATTTGTACGAGCCAGAACCTTGCGCATGCGCGCTGGCAGCGGAAGAACAGACACTAGGAGCTAATGCTACAAACATGCTTGGAATGTGGACTTATTTAATTTTTTTCGGGACAATTACGCAATTTGGGGCTTCAGCACAAGACGGACATTACATACGAGCAGCATGGAGGTATTTGGATGTTTTTTTGTGTGTGTTTTTTTACGAAGAGCTCTGGTGTCCCTTTGCAACCGTTGCATTGAAATGCACTGCTACGCCGAGACCCCCTGTAACTCAGAGGAGGGATGGTGGACTCTGAAAATTCTTCCAGCCCTTAGTCAACATGAGGGTGAATAGATAATGAGCGAAATATCATTCTAGGGTGAACTATCCCTTTAAGGGCCAACCTTCAATTTTGTAAATTTCGGATTTATTCCCGTTTATTCCCATAGAAAGTTTCCGATATTACCCGATACCCGATATTTTGCAACCCTATGTATGCTATTGCCTGTTTCCATTGTCGTTGTCGTTTGTTTTCTGACGTGTGTGTGTGTGTGTGTGTGTGTGTGTGTGTGTGTGTGTGTGTGTGTGTGTGTGTGTGTGTCAGAGCATGGACCACTTCGACGACATCGGGCCCAGCGTGGTGATGGCGTCGCCCGGCATGATGCAGAGCGGTTTGTCCCGGGAGCTGTTTGAGAGGTGGTGCACGGACAAGAGGAACGGCGTCATCATCGCCGGCTACTGCGTGGAGGGGACGCTCGCCAAGGTGGGAATCAAACCTGCGACACCTCGGGTCCCTTCTGCAGTTTTTAAAAAAAATTATTATCACCGGAAGTGAAACGTTTCCTCCACTGGTTTTAGAAATGTCAGGTCTGTGTTCACTTTTGGAGACAAGATAAGAACAACAGAGAGTGAGAGAGTGAAATCAAATAAACAATCACAGCAATAAATAAAAATAGACAATAACAGCTGTAAAATTAGTTTGTCTGCCCCAAATGCATCTTTCTTTATTCATAACTTCTCCTTTAATCGGTATCTTATAGTTTGGAGATAATAACTGCGATGGCAAGAACAGCAACACAAATAACTCTGACTGGGAACAGTGTAATTGCTGAAACAAAATCTTTTACAGTGTGTGTATCTGAATAAAAACCAGAAATAAGACTCTTATTTAAATTATATTATTGATCGGCATCAATAGATATTCCCAGTATTGGATCAGTCCGGTCAGTTTTATTGATAATGTTGAGTTTAATGTGGCTACGTAACAAGAATCTGAATCTGTGACAGACTCCTGTGTTAACGACGTAGGACCGATCAGAAGAGTGTGTCGTGTTGCGTTCAAGTGCTGCTGGGATTTAATGAATTTTTAATAATATTTTTATATTATTTTAAATGATGAAACTTTTCATACAGGTTATTTAATATACTGTGTGTGTGTGTGTGTGTGTGTGTGTGTGTGTGTGTGTGTGTGTGTGTTGCAGCACATCATGACGGAGCCTGATGAGATCGCCACCATGTCGGGACAGAAGCTTCCTCTCAAAATGTCGGGCGACTACATCTCCTTCTCCGCTCACACCGACTACCAGCAGACCAGCGAGTTCATCCGGGCGCTCAAACCGCCGCACGTGGTAAAAACATCACACACACACACACACACACACACTATTTAAATCCACACTATTTAATTAAATCCACAAACCTTTGGGTTTAATGTGACACACTAACAGGCAAAAACACTGTTTTTTCATGCACTGATCAATTTTGAGATTTTGGGATATTTTTCTCTCAGAAAAGTGGAAAGAAATGGTAGAAAATCCACATTAAGGTTTTTATTTTACTTCATTTTGTCTCTTTCATCAGTAGATTTCTCCTAAATTCACCAAAAGTTATGTCAGGTATCACTGTAAAGCTCCCTCTCTCTCCTGAACAATTATGTGGATCCAAAAATTGTCGTTTCCTCCGTATCCGCAACCAATCGTAAAAGTACGATTCACATTAATGATCTATGGAATTTTACAGTACAAATCTTTAAAGGCCGTTTTCTCAAAATGAGTTTTTCCTCAGACTCTGGACCCGAAATCTCCACTTCAGCGGCACTTACAGACACCAAACCTTCCAGTTTTATTCCTGTCTATATTCTGAAGGTTTTTACAGAGGGGATTGTTGATATATCATCCACAGCCTGATTTATACAACATTTTATTCATAAAAACAGGGCGATATTTGAATTTTTAGGGCTGGTGACAGTATTTTCTCATTTACAGAGTGATACAAAGACATATCCAAAATCCCCTCTGTAAAAACTTCTGACTCTAGTATGTCAACAAAATAAAACAAGAATTTTGAAAGGTTCTTTATCCATTGTTCAGATTTCGGTTCTGGAAATGTATGCAAATTAGCGCATATTTCATCAGATATTGCCTCATTTACATATTTAAACATAAAACTTGACAAAACTTGTAATACAAAAAATATTTGTCTTAATGTGAGTGATAAACTTGGGAAGTTTCATGGTGATATCTGTTGGTTTAAATTTCTACCCTATTCACCTGTAGTGTCCCACCTTAATGCAGTTTGTGTGTGTCCGTGTGTGTGTGTGTGTGTGTGTGTGTGTGTGTGTGTGTGTGTGTGCGTGTGCAGATCCTGGTGCACGGCGAGCAGAACGAGATGGCCCGGCTGAAGGCGGCTCTGATCCGAGAGTACGAAGACAACGACGAGGTTCACATCGAAGTCCACAACCCGCGAAACACTGAAGCCGTGACGCTGAACTTCAGAGGAGAGAAACTGGCCAAGGTGTGTGTGTGTGTTGTGTGTGTGTGTGTGTGTGTGTGTGTGTGTGTGTGTGTGTGTGTTGTTGTTGTGTTGTTGTATTGGTGTGGGCCGTGTTGTTAACTCCCAGCATGCTTTGCTCCGCTGTGCTGTGCTGCAGGTGATGGGCGTGCTGGCGGATGAGAAGTGCTCTCAGGGTCAGAGAGTCTCCGGGATCCTGGTGAAGAGAAACTTCAGTTACCACATCCTGACGCCGTCCGACCTCTCCAGTCAGTCTGCGTGTGTGTGTGTGTGTGTGTGTGTGTGTGTGAGGTTGTGTGTGTGTGTGTGTGTGTGTGTGTGTGTGTGTGTGTGTGTGTGGTCAAACACTTATTATAATTGATGAATGTTTAATGTTTTTGATCTGTCATCAAATGTTTCAAGCTGCTTCTGTCACAGAAAGTAAACCTCAACATCTGGACTGATTGGTTGGTTGATAGAAAGAAAGAAAGAAAGAAAGAAAGAAGTAAGGAAGGAAAGAAAGAAAGAGTGAAGGAAAGAAAGAAAAAGAGAGAAAGAGGTGGAAAGAAAGACAATAGCTGGGTTTCCATCCAAGTCGTATTGAATTTAAAAGCGGATTTTGTGAAAATGCGCAAAAAGCAAATGCGAATTTATGCCCGTTTCCATTCATTAGTGTTTTGCGATTAGGAGGAGTGCACCGTGAGATTACGTCATAAGAGAGCGTGAATGTATCCAACAGTTGACACTCAGCTGACACTCAACATCATGGACAATTTACGTACTTTCCGGACTATAGATGCACCTGTATAAGCTGCACCAGCTACATTTTAAAAGAAAATACATATAGCCTATAGGCCGCACTTAAGGTTTTCATGTTGTAACATGAGATATTTACACAGAAAGACAGTAGGAACTGTGACAGTCCGCTCGCTTTTCCGCTGTTCTGGTTATGCTCCTCTCGCCCATGTGCATCTGTTTACATACGAAGCCGGTGAAAAATCAATAAGTTACATAACGATGTTACGGCGTGTGTTTGTGTAGTCTTAACCGTCATAAACAAAAGATTATGGGTTACGGAGCGCGTTTGTGTCGCGGTGCAGAGAGGAGAGCTGGGAGACCGGGGCGTCGCTGGGTGAAGTCCAGCAGCTTCACCCACAAACTCTGCCTCAATTCGCATAATCTGTTTCCATCACAAAAACTCGCATTTCCTTTATTCGATACGCTGACAAATCCACCCCCTCCAAGCGTATAAACTTTTATGCGCATTTACTGCCTTTATTCGAATTTCTGGCGTTTCCATTCAAGTATTTATGCGCATTTTCACAAAATGCGCATAAGAAAAGGTGGATGGAAACCCAACTAATGAAAGATTGAAAGAAAATGCAAGAAAGGAAGACCAAGAAAATAATAATCAGAAGGAAAGAAACGAAGAAAAAAGAAAGAGGGAAGATAAAGAAAGAGAGAAAGAAAAGAAACAGGAAAAAAGGAAGATCAAGAAAGAAATAATCAAAAGGAAAGAAAATAGAGAGAAAGAAAAGAAACAAAAAGGGCAAAGAAAGAAAAAGATAGTAGGAAGAAAAAGGAAAGAAGAAATACTTAGAAATACTTAAGAAAAAGAGAGGGAAGGAAATAAAGAAAAAGAGAGAAAGAGGAGGAAAGAAAGACAATGAAAAGAAGAAAAAAATAATCAAAATAATAATAAAGACAATGAAGGTAGAAAGAAAGGAAGATCAAGGAAGAAATAATCAAAAGGAAAGAAACAAAGAAAAAAAGAGAAACAAACAAAAAAGGCAAAACAAGAAAAAGATAGTAGGAAGAAAAAAGACGGACAGAAAGAGAGAAGAAATAGAAAGAAAGACAAAAGGCTACAGAAGCAAAGAAGAGAGAGAAGTGACAAAAAAGTAAAGAAAGAGAAAGACATGAACATGAAGACGTGAAGAAAGTAGAGACATAAATGATGGAGTGACTAACAGACTCCTCCTTCTCCTCTTCTTCCACATTTTCCTCTTCCTCCTCCTCCTCCTCTCCTTCCTCCCCCTTCCTCCTCCTCCTCCTCCTCCTCCTCCTCCTCCTCCTCCTCTCCTCCTCCTCTCCTCCTCCTCCTCTTCCTCCTCCTCCTCCTCCTCCTCCTCCTCCTCCTCCTCTTCCTCCTCCTCCTCCTCCTCCTCTTCCTCCTCCTCCTCCTCCTCCTCCTCCTCCTCCTCTTCCTCCTCCTCCTCCTCTTCTCCTCCTCCTCCTCCCCTCCTCCTCTTCCTCTCCTCCCCCTCTTCCTCTCCTCCTCCTCTCCTCCTCCTCCTCCTCTCCTTCCTCCCCCTTCCTCTTCCTCCTCCTCCTCCTCTCCTTCCTCCCCCTTCCTCCTCCTCCTCCTCCTCCTCCTCCTCCTCCTCCTCTCCTCCTCCTCCTCTTCCTCCTCCTCCTCCTCCTCCTCCTCTTCCTCCTCCTCCTCCTCTTCCTCTCCTCCTCCTCCTCCTCCTCCTCCTCTCCTCCTCCTCTCCTCCTCCTCCTCTTCCTCCTCCTCCTCCTCCTCCTCCTCCTCCTCTTCCTCCTCCTCCTCTTCCTCCTCCTCCTCCTCCTCCTCCTCCTCCTCTCCTCCTCCTCTCCTCCTCCTCCTCTTCCTCCTCCTCCTCCTCCTCCTCCTCCTCTTCCTCCTCCTCCTCCTCTTCCTCTCCTCCTCCTCCTCCTCTTCCTCCTCCTCCTCCTCCTCCTCCTCCTCCTCCTCCTCTCCTCCTCCTCTCCTCCTCCTCCTCTTCCTCCTCCTCCTCCTCCTCCTCCTCTCCTCCTCCTCTCCTCCTCCTCCTCTTCCTCCTCCTCCTTCCTCCCCCTTCCTCTTCCTCCCTCCTCCTCCTCCTCCTCCTCCTCTCCTCCTCCTCTTCCTCCTCCTCCTGCAGTAGCATAGATATACCCCCAATTCCAATCCGCCCCCTAAAGACTCCTTAAAGCCCTGAACCCTCACTGACTAAAGTGACGTCAGCTGTAAGTGACAGAGTGTGAGAGTGTGTGAGGGTCCAGATGCTGTAAATATGAATGGAACAGCACTTACCCACTCTCACGACATGTTACCTTGACAACAACATGTTGTTGACTCCGGTCTTGGACTGATAATTTACCGTACTTTCAACGCGCACAAGGTGTGTGAGGTGGACGGACTCAAAACAAAATGTTCCCGGATCAGATCTGATCAAATCATCATCAATAATCACAAACTGCACGTTAATACTGACAGTAAACTTCTTTTTTTCTTTCTTTCTTTCTTTCTTTTTTTTTTGGTTGTTGCTCCTGTCCATTAACAATAAAGAGAGCGGCGGAGCTCTCTCTGACTACGTGTGGTAATTTACTTTTTTTTTAACACTTGCGTTCCGACGGCATCTCATGTGTTTGACTTCACAACGCTATGAACTGTGGGTAATTCCCCTACCCCTAGGGTAAGGGGGCAGTAAGGGCTCATTCACTGACTCACTGACTTGATGATCTGACAATGGAACAGCCCTCACACACTCACGGACTTCCCGTTAATGCGCCTCTAAGTCAGTGAGTCTGTGAGGGGTCGGATTGGAATTGGGCCATAGTATATACTGACTAGATGCCGCGTTCTGCTTCTCAGCGTACGTCAACACGGCCGCCATCTTGGTCCGGGGTTCTGACCATAGACATGATATACATCTGACCAGCAGTCAGACCGGTCAGACCCTTGTAGAACACATTTCAGTGTGTTTATGCATGTGGGTGTGTGTCTGAGTATGTAAGTGTATGTTTAATACATTAAAAAAAATATATAAAAATTTTTCAAAGATTTTTTGTTGTTGTTGTATCATAAACATATGTCTGACATTTATAATAAACCAAACGGCTTGAAAATCGGTTGAATATTCAGTGAGTTATGGCGATTTTAATGGTTGATAGACGTCTGCCTCTGTTGACTAGTGCAGGAAGTAGACACGGCTTCCCCCTGACCAAGATGGCCGCCGCGTTAACGTATTCCACTCAATAGAGTTGCCTAGGAACGCGGCATCTAGTCAGTATATCTATGCTGCAGTAGAAGCTGTAACTTCCTGTTTCCTCTGTGTGTGTGTGTGTGTGTGTGTGTGTGTGTGTGTGTGTGTGTGTGTGTGTGTGTGTGTGTGTTTCAGGCGACGTGGAGCAGGTCGAGGGGACGGAGAAAATCACGGTGAAGATCTTTAAGAGCATCACGCTGGTTCACGAGGCCGGGATGGTCGTACTGGAGGTCGGACACTCGAACGCAACACGACACTTTTTACACTCATCATCATCCACCACATGTCGCCTGAAGTGGCTAAAACTGACCTGTTTATCAAAACTTTATTAACTCTGAGCACACGAACACGTCCGTTTTTATTTAAACCAGTTTAGAAACATTAAATATACAGTTTATGACATGATTATGTAGCTGCAGTCAGGTTTTATTAATGCTCAGTATTTGTTCTACATGTTTATTTCAAACTATTTTGTATTGATTATAATTTTATTTATGTTTTGAGACACAGATCTCACTCAGACCTGGTTACAGATACATTATTAACCAGTTATTACATGTTAATACATTCATTATACAGATATATACAATAATTATGACAATTTTTTATTTTTATCACATTTTTTCAAACACTACAAAAATCTCAACACAAATAAAACAGAGAAGAATGTAAAAACAACAGACAATTGAAGTAAAAAAACTCGATAAACTAATTGATGCAGCAATAAAATTTATAAATCAATAAATAACTGAAATAAAATTATTAATAATGAAAATGTTCTCGTCTCAGTGGGTCGCCAACCCGCTCAACGACATGTACGCAGACGCCGTCACCACGGTGATCCTGGAGGTCCAGTCCAACCCCACCGCCCAGAAATGTCAGTGAACGCATCACGAGGGAATTTATTTTAATTTCACTGATGAACAGAAACTTTACTGACGCTTGTTTGTTTGTTTGTTTGTTTGTTTGTTTGTTTCAGTCCACGAGGGCAGGAAGGAAACGTTCGACATGGAGCTGTTCGTCGAGCGACTGGAGCTGATGCTGCAGTGAGTCTGACACCTGTAGCTACACCTCGAAAATGGTTTTAATGGTTAAAATATCTGACAAAACTGTAGAATCTGACACTTTTTAAGTTAAAATTAAACCTAATTGATCCAAATATAAGAGAATAAAACTTTTAAATGAAGGTAAAGATTAAAGATTTTCTGTTTTCACCTGGTAAAATGTTTTTTTTCTGTTTCAGCGACATGTTCGGGGACGACTGCGTGAATTTCAAAGACAGTAAAAGCCTGAGTGTGACGGTGGACGGAGTCACGGCGTGCATCGACCCAGAGACCAGAGTGAGTCCAGCGTCTGACATCTATTCTATACACGAACATTAAAGGGATAGTTCAATATTTTGGCAAAGTCGCCTACAGTATAGGGGTTGTCACGATACCAGAATTTCAGTAGTCGATAACCAATATCTGTGAATTTCCACGATTCTCGATACTAATTCGATACCACGATTAAAAAAACAAAAACAAAACAGAACCCATGTACTTTTAAATTCACTACTTTATTGAAAACTGTTTCAACATCTTTTTGCACAGAATTTATAGGGCTGCCCCCAAATAGTCGACCAAGCACCGGTCGACCAAAAAATCATTAGCCAACCAAAATTTCATTGGTCGATTGGTCGCAGGAAAAAAACAAAAACATTTGGAGCCGTGTCTGGTTAAAATTAAAGCAGAAGTAAGCGATCCGGTGGTTTTGGCTAACTTCCTGTCAGCCGATGGAGTTAGCAGTCCCCGCCCTCGTCCCTACGTCACCACATTCACGCGCATCCCTTGGCTGCACACACAGAGAGGACCGCCCCTTTATGCCGTTCTCTCTCCTCATTGGATAAAGGTTGTAGGATACAAGGAAAGTTTTCTCCTCGGCTTACAGCAGAGCAGAGTGACTGACAGACCCGTGTTTCGGACCAAATACTCTATGTAAGTGATTGCTGTCGTAAGTAAGTAAGAAAGTACAGGCTCTGAAATGTACTTTCAAAGTAAAAGTAAAAAGTAAAAATGATTTTTTGCCGTTAATGAAACCTACATAATTTGATAATTTTGTTAAACAAAAAAAGTTCAGACAGAATAATCAAGATTGAACTGACCAGAGACAGTGTTTCCCAACGTTTGGGCCGCCACAGACCTCACAAATAAGAATTTTTAAACAGCGTTTCATCACCTCTCATCTCTGCCAGTCACCACCGCACGTACACACAGACACGGGCGCATGGACAGGTTGCGCTTTGCCGCTCGTAAACGGTAAATGCGCTATATTGCGCAGATTGTACAGTGTTCAACCCCCCCGTCGGATAGTCTGACCACCACCGCTTCCTTCCTCCATGCTGCTGCCTCCATGTCGCTGCTACAGTACAAGTTGGTAACTCAGTTCTCTCTCTACCGCCCCCCCCCCCCCTCCTCCCTCTTCTTCTCCCTCCCTCCCTCTCTAGTTCGTCACGTCTTTTACCGGTGCTTTTACGTCGTGTCAAAAAAAAAAGTAACGAGCCTGTTTTTACAATGTAACTAAGGAGTAGAAAGTACATATTTTTGCGTATAAATGTAGGGAGTAAAAGTAAAAAGTCGTCAGAAAAATAAATACTCAAGTAAAGTACAGATACCTGAAAAATCTACTTAAGTACAGTAACGAAGTATTTGTACTTCGTTACTTGCCACCTCTGCTGAACTGTATATGAAAGGCTATAGGGCTTTTAATTTGAAGGGCCAGATACAGGAAGTCGTGACATGATTAGTCGACTAATGACGACTATTGGTCGACCAAGGGATTATGGTGATAGGAGAATTTGCCAAAATGTTGAACTATCCCTTTAACGTCTGGTTCATCATAATGGTATAAATCAATACTCAATAATCAGCTGATAACACCATGGTGACCTCTGACCCTCAGGCCGTGACCTGCGCGGACGACGACTCTCTGAGGGAGATGGTGGAAGTGGCCGTCCACCGTCTCTACGACGCCCTGAGCCCCGCCTTCACGCCACGCCCCCTCTGTGATGTCATCAGCAGCAGCAGCAGCGCGTTGCCGTCGGTGATGTAGCGGTGGACGATGAACTGGCGTTTCTCTGTCACTCTCTTCAGTCCTCGTAGTATCGATCGATCACCAATAATCGGTCGATAACGGACCGATGCAGATGTTCGTTCATTTCTTTGACTCGAGGACTTTTGAGTTTTTCCAGCTTCTTCGTTGGAAACTTGGTTCCAAAGGAATCGGCTTCAGGAGACGGACCACCAATACCTTTATTGATTGATTGTTTTTGTACTTGATTTGTCTATAAAACAAAAGTTTGAGTTCTTCACAAGGAAAATAAACATTTGTCCAGAGAGAGAGAGAGAGAGGGTCACTGAGTTTCTGTCCTCGAAGATAAAAAGTGAGTTAGATTTAATGTGAGTGAAACAACAATGACATCATCAATACTGCAGATAATTTATCAATCATCTTGTTTTCTATGAAACAAAATTAAGGTTAAAATCATCAAAAATGTTCGTATTGTTAAATAAAAGCAGAAAATTGTTGCATTTTAGAAACTGGAAAACAGAATTTTATTTTATTTTTTTCATTAATTTAGATTTTCTACAAGAATTTATCTGCAAAATATTTTAATTATTGATAAATAATTTAGAGTATTTTCTTTTTTACACTAACTTTAATATTTTTTTTGGCTACAGGTTTTATGTTTTTATGATGCAAGTCGATCTCATCTTGGTCTGAATATTGATATTTTTAGATTAAAATATAAAAATAAAATCACCAGAGATTAAAATAGTCAATAAATTACATTAAAGCAGAATGTTTAAAAATGTTTTTGACAAATGATCCATTAATGAGAACCATGAGATCTTGCTGAAAGCTCAGGAAGAAACGTGAGTTGATAAAATATCAGAATATCAATAAAAACTCTTTATCGATCAGCACTTTAAATCAGACAGTAGAACGTTTTATTGTGAAAGGGCAGACTGAGCGGACGCCTCAGTCCGACGACGACACAGTGACGTTAACAACATGACTCTCAACCGACCTTTAATTGGATCAATACAGACGATCGTCAGCATGTACATAACACACAGACACACACATCACAGTGTACAGGACTCAACACACACACACACACACACAGATAGACACAATATTAAAAATACTGACAAGTGCATTTGAATACCACAGAAGAGAAGAGAAGGCACTTTGAGCTCTGACATGTCAAAAATAAACATTTAAAACGATAATATGGCTTCAATCAATCGACAAAAAAACACAAAACTTACCACAAAATAAATCTGACACAGTAAAAACATGTGATGAGAATAAACTCTGGTACCAAACAGCTCGAGTGACACAAACCAAACAGCTGAAAACACTCTGAAGTTTAACATCTGTGTCTTTACCCCCCCCGCCCCCCCCCAAAAAAAAAAACAGACACAGTCACAAAAATAAAAGCAACAACACAACGATATTTTATACAAAGATATATATACACACAGTAATAATAATAACCTGCCCTCGTACAGTAAGAAACAAACAGGTGAAATGTTCAGATAACTGACCTCAAACCAGGATAAAATAAAATAACAGGGAGGTGTTTTAAAACTGTTTAGGTTAGGACAATTTTAAACTGAAGTTTTAAGTTTTTCCTTTATTTTTATTAAGTGATTTAACATTTTGTCTATAAAAATTTACAAAATAGTAAAAAAAAAAAATGCCCAATGTAACTTAAAATGTATCAAAAGTCCCTTCAATCAAATATTCAATTTATTATAAAAAAAAAACAAAACAGTTGAGCTATCCATTTATCAATCACAATTTTTTTTAAAGCAATTATTGACTGAAAAACGACTTTAATTATTTGTTTCATTGCTGATCAACATTCAATCAATTAATCAGCTTATTGTTGCAGATGTGATACACAGTAAATACAATTGATTGACAGGTTTTAGTGGTTTTAAGGAGATGATGAACATTTATGTGATATAAAATACGGTCTCATGTAGCTCAGTGGGTCGAGTTGAAGGCACTTAACACTGTCACGTTCAAGGGTTCGATTCCCACTGAGTCTTAAAACAGAAACACTTTTTAACCCTTTAAACTCTCCAAACCTATTTTAACCCTATTTGTACTTTATTAATATCATTTATAGAATATAAAAACATTTTGAGCCTTAAAAATAAAACTTTGACCTCTGTGTTTTTGACTTTTACTGTTTTTTTTATTTGGCAGCTGCACGTGTCATTGACTCTCAGTGCACTTTGACCTTTTGAAGCTGCAACTAATAATCATTTTGACTATTAATTAATCAATTAGTCTATCACACAGTAAAAAAAAAACAATTGATTCTGATGTAAAGACAAAAAAAAAACATCAAATAACCACAAATTAGAAGTTGACAACGTCAAATCTTTGGCATTTTTTTGTGCTGTTGTGATAAAATATATAATATTTCTAAAGCTTTTAACAACATTATCCATTATTACAACATGTTGTGTTGATGCTGTTTCTATAAAATGCTGGTGACAAACACTTTGTCTCAATAGCGTCAGTTAGAAATAAATGTTTTTTCTCTCATTAGACAGAAACTCTGTGCACATAAATGATTGTCATATTGAAGTTGAACCTTTTTAAAACTTTAAGTTCAACTCAGCAACAGTTTGACTGATGACTGAGCTACAACAAGCGTTACATTTGGCCTTTAGGGAACTAAAACGAGAGCCGGGCTTCAGCTATAAAAGTGAACGACGACTTTATGTAACAGAAATAAACGTGTAACATTCAGGAGCAAAAAAAAATCTTTGGTGGGACGTTCAAGAACTAAAAACGGACGTAGGAGCGTACAGTTGCTGGTCGTATCGTGTAGTGTGTCATCAGAAGACGAGTTGGTCTGAGTTTGTACGGTGGCTGGCGGGGACCAATCGGAGCTTTAGCGACATTTTATTGGACGAATAAAAGTATTGACCAGATGATCGATCACCACAGTTAAACACAGTTTGATTGTGGAAGCAACATCTGATCTGAGCACCGTTCAATCAGCACCAACGACGGTTTGATACCTGGAGAAGGTTCGATACCCAGCAGCGGCCCCTCGCTGCCACAGCTTCAACAGGACAATATGTTAGTTCGAGTCACTAAAGGACGTTAAAGAGACGCGGAGAGGACGGACTGAGCAGCGATTTGAAACCACGGTCTGACCACACAGGAGGACGACTGGAAGGAGACGTTTTGTTTCTTTTTCTTTTTCTTATTATAATTAGGGATCAACTGATATGGTTTTATCAGGGTCGATACTGATACCGATCATTAGTAATCAAGGAAACCGATATTTAACCGATATTCATTTGCAGTAAAAATGAAAATTTAAAAATAACACACCAGGGATCAGACTGAATACAGTCAACAGTTTGTTTCTGTTTTGTTCACTGTGAAAACCTTTGGGACATTGTTAAACAGCCAAGAGAGACGGCTTCGTTAGAGCCAAAGGAGTGCGTTTATGCGTTTAAAAATACATTTATTTTATTGGTTATCGGTGAAAAAAAACGGCCGATATCGATTATCAAAAAAAAAAAGGGAAATATCGGTCGATAATCGATTGAACTCTGATTGTAATTAAATTCATTAAAAACGTTTTTCTGATTGAATGTGTCTCGATGTGATCAGACTGAGATCTGCTGCAGCAACAAAGCGTCAGTGCGGCGGCTTCAGGACGGAGCCGCTTTAAGAAAATAAAAAATAAAAAAAGTCGTAAAAGTTTGTGAAACCAGCACAGGAGGACGTGAGCGGGACAAACCGGGCACCGTCCGTCCCGTCCCGTCCCTCAGCACTGCGTCTCCTTGGTGTCGATCTGGTGTTGCCTCTGCAGCCGGAACATCAGCGCCTTCTCGCTGCGACTCACCGCGCTCGTCTCCGTCAGGTCCTCGAAGGAGCGCCGCCGCTGCTCCGAGCGCTGCGCCGGGCGGCCGAACGCCTCCTGCAGCGCCTCCTCGTCCAGGTGGGAGTCGAAGCTCGGGTCCTCCTGGATGGTGGCCATGCGGGGGGAGTCCAGAGGAGGAAGAGGAGGGGGAGGGGGAGGGGGAGGGGGAGGGGCCGCCACCGCAGGAGGAGGAGGAGGATGGTGAGGAGGAAGAGGAGGATGACAGCAGGAGTCTGGACCGGGGCCGAAGCCGAAGCCGGAGACCGGCGGCGTGCTGGTCTGCTGCGGACCGGACGGCTGGAAGCGCAGGTTGGTGGTCGGGAAGGTCGGAGGCTTTAAGATCCGGACGGACGCAGACTCCAGGCTGCTCAGGAGCTCGGCATTCTGGGAAAATGAACAGAGTCAGTTGAGTTGATGTAGGGATGTCACGATTATAAATTTTCTTGGATAAATAATCACGGTAGTACGATTACCACGATTATTATGCATTAATTAATTTCACAACACTATATATGAATGTGTAAAATCAAATATAGTCAAAATATAACTACATTATTGATAATATACACAAAATATTTTAAGTATCATTAATATAGGACCAATTATTACTCCCCCAGAGGAAGTATTTGAAATATTGAAGTCATTAATTGTCATCTATACCAAATATTTGAGTTTATTTTAATAATTTTTTACATTTTATTATTACAAATGGCACACTGACATTTAAATTCCTACCAATTTAATGTTACGTGAGGTAAATGGACCAGTATCTGTGCATTTAGCTTTACTTTGGCGCTACATCTGCCGATACGGTTCCGATATAATCTTTTTTGGAGAGTGACAGTATTTAGAAATCTTTACGATAGATTACTTGTGGCGTTTAATACCATGAGGAATTGTGACAATAAGTAATCGTGACATCCCTAGTTTGATGGTTAAAGATGAACTCTCTCCTCCTCTGTGTCTCTAACCCTCCTCTCCTCCATGTGCGTTTGTTTTCAACAATTAAGCCGGTGAGAAATCAATCCATGGAGCGGTGGATAACGTTATTTATCATCTACCATGTTACCATGTTTATATCTGTGTAGTCTTATCTGTCATAAACAAGAGATTACGGGTTACGTTTGTGTGGCGGTGCCGCAGAGACGAGAGCTGGGACACCGGGTCGGAGGCTCTGATCTTACAAGGTTGGTTTTCAGCCAAGAGACGCTAGGTGGAAGGCAGAGAGCCTCCATTCTCCCAGGTAATGATTCGTATCAGACATATTTCCTCCTTTTGCTGCAATTTCATTACATTAATTGTGAAAAACAAGTAATTGTGACATCCCTAAAATACACACAATCAGATACTCACACTGGGGAGAACAGAGACTTTGTGGTTTGCTCGTATTGTTTATCCAGCTTCTTGTCCTGAGAGAAGAAGATAAAGAAACTTTATTAATCCTGAAGGAGGTTGTTCACAGAAGAAAAGACAAAAGACAAGAGTAAACTAAACTAATCTCTGCACATCTTATAAAATATAAATTTAAATGACTGTCCACCTGATCTATACAGACTAAAGACAGGAAAGACTTTATCATCTTCAGATTCTGGCTGTAGCACCTTAATCCCTTAGTATTAGTCGTAATACATCTCTGTAACGCGTCAGTCAGACAGTGTGACTGAGTGTAGTTTAGTTTAGTTCCTGACAGAGACAGAACGGAGCGACTCACCACACAGTGGACCAGGATGCTGATAGGAACCCAGAAGAGCAGAGAGAACGCCACCACCGACCCCACGATGTTGTCGGCCAGAAACTTCCCAAACGTGTTGATGTCCAGTTTGTCGATGAAGTCCCACAGACGCTCCACCACGTCCTGCACCTGCTTCATGCACTTCCCCTGCAGGAGACACACACACACACACACACACACACACACACACACACACATACACACACAAGCTTTGTTTACATGGAGCCAAATATTCAGATTAGATTCGGTTTAGAGTCCAAACTGAATGAAAATGCTCCATATAAACAGCTCAATCACAACAAACAAGCCCAAACCAAATCAAGTTTCATTCGGTTTCACAGAGGCAGAATAAACCTTTTCTTAAATCGATCAAAAGTATAAAACAATAAAATCAAATCATGTAAACAGTTGACCTGAAAGACTCATTCAGAAAGGATTCAATCAGAAAGAGGAAAAAGTCTCCATGTAAACCCACCTACACACACTCACATCCCGCTTGTCTTTAATGTGTTTTTTTTTGGGGGGGGGGGGTTTCCCCCTTTTACAAAGCATTTTATATAATAACACGTGAACATGGGGTGTTTTCTATTATAATAACACAAGGAAATAAATAATTAACCAAAAACTTAAACAAAAGAGGGGCTTTTCAGGGAAATATACCTTTCCAATGCTTTCAGATGTCTTCAAATTTGGAATGAGTGTGATGTCATACCATTCATCAACAGATGGTTTAAGCCATTTCTTTGTGATTACACCTAAACTCAGTTCCAAATAAATAGTTTTCACACTCATAGTAGTTGAGCTAGAAGTTTGTCTTCAATGTGTTTTAAAGCTGCCGTGTGTGTGTGTGTGTGTGTGTGTGTGTGTGTGTGTGTGTGTTTCCACTCACCGCTCCGTCACAGAAGCCCACGGTGCAGGGTTTCCCTTTACGCAGGAACAGGAAGTTGCCCGTCTTGTCCTGGTAGGGGGCGCAGATGCCGCTGGTGCTCCGGCAGCAGACTCTGCACGACGCGTTGGTTTCTATAGAGACGAGAGGGAACAGATACAAGACTGAGACGGATGCATCATCATCATCATCACCACCACCACCACCACCACCTTGGTCTCACGCCGGTGTGGTCGTTACCGTTGCAGGCGCAGGGCTGCAGCTTCAGGACTATGGCGAGTTTATTGTGCCAAATCATGGATTACCAGGAGAAGGAGAAGGAGCAACCTCCCCTCCCGTCGCCGTCTGAACGTGTGGATTTTTGAATGGGAGTGGATGGGACAGCAGATGAGAGACCGGCGGCGACGTCACGGCGAGTGCACTGAAGGAACGTGTGACGGCGGCGACGTGACGGCGGCGTATGTTAGAATTACCAACAAATTTACGCCTGCTCTGGACGTCTGAACTAAGTACGTCGTCACCACAAACGTGTGAAACGACGTGTGAAACTAACGTCGCCACCATTGACGTGTGAAACACACGTCGTTGCTACTACGCCGTCGTCAGACTGCAGTGAAGTTAGTTTTAAGTTGGATATTTGACAGACATTCACTCCTTCTCAACACATTAAAAATCCATATAAAATATAAGATGTGTTCAAATACAATAAAAACAGGTGTGTGTCATAGAGGAGGCTTAGCTCTACCCTCCTGTGTTGATTTTGAGTCAACAGGTCACATGACCTACAGTAGGAGTTATTGAGCTCTAACGCCCATATTTACTGTATAAAATATATAAAAAATTCATGTGACCTGTTGACTCAAAATCAACACAGAATGGCAGAGGTGAGCCTCCTCTATGACACACACCTGTTTTTATTGCATTTAAACACATTTACTATTTTAAATGAATTTTTAATATATTTTATACAGTAAATATGAGCATTATAGCTCAATAACTCCCAGGTCATGTGACCTGTTGGCTCAAAATCAACACAGGATGGTAGAGCTAAGCCTCCTCTATGACACCCACTTGTTTTTATTGCATTTAAACAAATGTAATATTTTATATGGATTTTTGATTTATTTTATACTGTAAATATGAGCATTATAGCTCAATAACTCCCAGGTCATGTGACCTGTTGGCTCAAAATCAACACAGGATGGTAGAGCTAAGCCTCCTCTATGACACCCACTTGTTTTTATTGCATTTAAACAAATGTAATATTTTATATGGATTTTTGATTTATTTTATACTGTAAATATGAGCATTAGAGCTCAATAACTCCAGGTCATGTGACCTGTTGACTCAAAATCAACACAGGATGGTAGAGCTAAGCCTCCTCTATGACACACACCTGTTTTATTGCATTTGAACACATCTTATATTTTATATGGATTTTTAATGTATTGAGAAGCGAGTGAGTGAGCGAATGTCTGTCAAATATCAAACTTCAAACTAACTTCACTGCAGTCGTCGTCAGTAGGACAATATTATAGGGCCTGGACTCGATTTAATCTAATTAATTAGAGGCTTTGTAATTAGGCTAATTAATCGAAATTAAGATTAGCCTAGGCTACTGTATTTAATAGCCTACTTAAATCACAGCATAAAGTGATTTGTCCCTGTGTGATGTCGAGGGACAGGTCAGGACAGTCTGAAGACAGAAATCTCTGAGTTTGAAGTCCTGGACAAGTCTGTGTCTTGACCACATGTCAGCTGATCAGCTGCAGCAGTGCAACTCCGCTCTTCTCAGCTCCACCGTGACCATCGCTTTTTTTTTTCTTTTTTTTTTAATGATGCTCCTAAAGACTGGAGGATAGGCTATTGTAACCCCCCCCCCATCTGGTCAGACAGAGCTTCTTTAGATCAAGTATCATTTGAACCACGAGCCTTCTCATCCCCCTACAGTAGCCTAGCGCACAGCGTCTCCCAGACCATCATATGTAGCCTACTGTAAATTCTCAAAAAGGAGGGGGGAAAAAAGGCGAAAAGGGAGATGCCGGTTGCACTGGGTCAGGTCTGTCTCCAGGTTTCAGCAAATAAAAGCCGGTCTCAATTAGAAGCCGGGTCTGTTACAAGTTCTAGTGAATGAACAAAACCTCTGAAAGTGCTTAATTCCTGCTACAGTTCTTAAAGACCTGATGGTCCGATCTGATCCGCTATTGCGGCCAGACTCACGTGCATTAATTCTCGTCCATTCTCGAATTAATTATGATTAGATATTATTTCCCATCTTTGCTGAGCTGATTTGTTTTAAATGAAATAGCTAAAAGCGTCCCATAGATGCTTGTCTATTAACATAACCTACTGTGTGACTATAAACTACAGGTCCACAGGTAACTTATGCTTAGCTCATAACCTGTTATGTTCAGAGTTTAATCATAAAATCGGATATAAGGGCGCCGCTGTTTCACCATTTAACTCATTTACAGCTGCGTCACCTTTACTTTGAAAGTCCAGTGGAGCTGGATCAGAACGGAGCGTTTGTACGGAGGGAGAGATCAGCTGATCCGCTGCTGTTGACTTTCTCTCTGAGCGTCTCCGCCGAGAGTTGTCTCCACCTATGATGTTCTCCTCACCCGTTGAGCTGAGCGTCAGGAGGTCATTAGCTATAGCCTATATTTTACTTTTATATACAGTCACCACTGATAGAAGTTGTTCGCTCGCAGCAGGACGGATAATCAGATGGATAATCGGTAAAGTTAATAATTTCACTTAATGTGGCCGTGAATAAATTAATTCCGATGTGTCGCCTGTTATATTTCAGTGTTGCCCAAACTCAAATCTTGAATAAGTTTCCACTGTTTTCACATTTAAAAAGGTCTTTGTTTATGAGATTTGCTTGTACCTAGCTGCAGCAGCACCTAAAAACACTCACTATAACCTATCCAGCCTCGCTTCCAATAAAACACACACTCGTGTTATAATTGCGATCAGTGAAATATTTAACAATATAAAACACAATTTAAAATGACAGTTGATGTTGCTCCTAGTTTAAATGGATAAAGCTTCATATTTAAAAGTAGCGCAAGAGCTGTCAGAAAAATTAAAAGCAGCCTCCTCTCGCAGCAACACTGTTGCTTCAGGCTGCGATCGTGCTTTTTTTTTATATCGCTCATACTCTCTCCATTAAAACAATTGCACTCCTCTGGGCTGAAATCATAGAACTTAAACATCATAACAAGAACATTATTGATTACAAGCTCTGTCACCAAGAAATGTATTTTTTTTTTATTGTTAATTCTATTGTTCTCTCTTTAACTCTTATGCTGTCATGTGTAAATCTAGCTATTGTACTGACACCTGGAATGTCTGAATTGTCTGTTGTTCAATAAAGTTGGAAGAAAAAAAAGTAGGCTACGTCGATCCCCTCATTGTCACTTTCCCCAATTTACAGTAATTGAGTGAATTCCAGTCTTTCAATATTGGATTCACTTTTTGTTTTTCTTAGGCCTAAGCTGTGTTTTATATGTACTGATGGTGCTTTGTGCAGCTTAGGCAGTAGTAGCTACTTTTTACAAACTGCAGGTGTGTGTGTGTGGTGGGGAGGAGGGATGGGAGGAGGGATGGGGGGGTGGGGGCGGCGGCGTAGGTGAGGCGACGTACTTATCAACACGTAGGTGAGGCGACGTAGTTCAGACGTCAATTCCACACGACAGTCTCCTTTGGCTGGGTAACCGTGGCACTATCCACCCCTCATACAGGACGGCCTGACAGAAAGGAACGCACTCCCCGTCCAGACACTCGCCGCTGTCCAGACACGCCGTCTTATCGGGAGCGTTTTCAGGAGGAGGACACTCGCTGCTGTTTCCTATGAGGGGTGGATAGTGCCACGGTTACCCAGCCAAAGGAGACTGTCGTGTGGAATTGACGTCTGAACTACGTCGCCTCACCTACGTGTTGATAAGTACGTCGCCTCACCTACGCCGCCGCCCCCACCCCCCATCCCTCCTCCCATCCCTCCTCCCCACCACACACACACACCTGCAGTTTGTAAAAAGTAGCTACTACTGCCTAAGCTGCACAAAGCACCATCAGTACATATAAAACACAACTTAGGCCTAAGAAAAACAAAAAGTGAATCCAATATTGAAAGACTGGAATTCACTCAATTACTGTAAATTGGGGAAAGTGACAATGAGGGGATCGACGTAGCCTACTTTTTTTTCTTCCAACTTTATTGAACAACAGACAATTCAGACATTCCAGGTGTCAGTACAATAGCTAGATTTACACATGACAGCATAAGAGTTAACTAAAGAGAGAACAATAGAATTAACAATAAAAAAAAATACATTTCTTGGTGACAGAGCTTGTAATCAATAATGTTCTTGTTATGATGTTTAAGTTCTATGATTTCAGCCCAGAGGAGTGCAATTGTTTTAATGGAGAGAGTATGAGCGATATAAAAAAAAAAGCACGATCGCAGCCTGAAGCAACAGTGTTGCTGCGAGAGGAGGCTGCTTTTAATTTTTCTGACAGCTCTTGCGCTACTTTTAAATATGAAGCTTTATCCATTTAAACTAGGAGCAACATCAACTGTCATTTTAAATTGTGTTTTATATTGTTAAATATTTCACTGATCGCAATTATAACACGAGTGTGTGTTTTATTGGAAGCGAGGCTGGATAGGTTACAGTGAGTTTTTTTTAGGTGCTGCAGCTACAAGCAAATCTCATAAACAAAGACCTTTTTAAATGTGAAAACAGCGGAAACTTATTCAAGATTTGAGTTTGGGCAACACTGAAATATAACAGGCGACACATCGGAATTAATTTATTCACGGCCACATTAAGTGCAATTATTAACTTTACCGATTATCCATCTGATTATCCGTCCTGCTGCGAGCGAACAACTTCTATCAGTGGTGACTGTATATAAAAGTAAAATAGGCTATAGGCTATAGCTAATGACCTCCTGACGCTCAGCTCAACGGGTGAGGAGAACATCATAGGTGGAGACAACTCTCGGCGGAGACGCTCAGAGAGAAAGTCAACAGCAGCGGATCAGCTGATCTCTCCCTCCGTACAAACGCTCCGTTCTGATCCAGCTCCACTGGACTTTCAAAGTAAAGGTGACGCAGCTGTAAATGAGTTAAATGGTGAAACAGCGGCGCCCTTATATCCGATTTTATGATTAAACTCTGAACATAACAGGTTATGAGCTAAGCATAAGTTACCTGTGGACCTGTAGTTTATAGTCACACAGTAGGTTATGTTAATAGTAGTGCTGGGCATAGATTAATTTTTTTAATCTAGATTAATCTCACTGCAATCTTGGAGTTAATCTAGATTAATCTAGATTAAAATGGCTCATTTGAATTCTGATGAAGGCATTCAAGTGATGCACGATATGAAAAATTTCTACCAATAACCCATAATTTCCTGGTTCTCATTGCCGATACCGATAAATTCATATTTGTATATATAACATAATAGGCTCTAACCCAGTTTTCAAAGTGTGAGAGAGTGAGCCCCCCTTATTGAAAAATAAACAGCTGGGCGCCCCCCCCCCCCCCCCCCTCCAAAAAAAAAGAGAAGAGAATTAAACATAGCCTATTTATTATCAATTACTGTGACCAAAACAATATTTGATTCATTAAACATAAATTGGTCTTTCTTGTAGGATTTGTTTGATTTACAAGCTTGTTTCTCAGCATTATCATGACAACATAGCACTGACGAATAAACCTAAACATTGATACAGAACTCTGTAACACACTCATCACACAAGCAGCTTCATGATCTCCCTGTGTGATCATCTGGGAAGCAGACAGTCTGAGGTTGAAGTTTATATCAATGCACAGGTGACACTGTGACAGGTCTCTGTACGTCTTGACCACATGTCAGCTGTTCATCTGGGAAGCAGACAGTCTGAGACGTGCATCTTTTTTTTTTTTTTTTTTATAGGAGCGGTATATTGCGGCTTTATGCGGGAGGACACGCAGTGCTACAGCTGATCCAATGTATTTATCTGAGCTTGGTCACCGCGAGAGGCACCGGGTCGCTTTGAGCTGCGTTCATATGAAGTTATAGGCTACCTGACGCTGTGCAGCACCTGACGCTCTTCTTTTTCCAACATGCGCGGATGTAACGACTCCTACTATGTAGGCTACTGTACATGTGTGATTCGCTCCAAGCGACAGTGGTAAAGCAGCTGTTTTAATTCCCGCTGTGGAGCTGTTAATATGTCACTTTATTACGTTTTAATATTTTTTCAGATGGAATCTAACCGTGTAGATCCCCACTTTGTGGTTAGTTTATCCAAATAACGCCTGTTTGCTCCGACGTTGTGAGAGCAGCCGACCGGGAGCAGCAGCAGCAGCAGCAGCTCGTCACAGACGCAGCTGCCTCCGGTGACACCGGTCAGCTGACGTGGCGGTCAGCCTGCGTCGCCGTCGGCATCCCTCGGGGAGAAAACGAGCAGAGTAACTTACCCGCAGGTTTTTAGAGGTTTTCCGCCGGTGGTTTAATTCTTTTTAAATATATAAATGTTGGTCTCATTGATGAAACCTAACAACTGTGGAAGCCGCAGTTTGAATGAAAGGTGAAACTTACTGGACAGAAGAGCAGCGCAGCCTCAGGGCTCTGTACAGAAATCACCACGTTACGTCAATAAATTAATGTTTTACAATGAACCGAGCGGTCTACCTGTCATTTAATTGAAATAAAAAATACAGCAGAGGGAAATTCGGTGTGACTCTTGTTTTTTTCGTGCACGTCCACGGTGCACAGCTCCACGACCTGCTTTGTACAAGGTGCATGTTGACCCAGCCCCCAGACAACTTTGAGAATAGATTAACGGCTATAATTTTCTTATCGCGCGATAAGAGTCTCACGTTAACGCAGCACGTTAACGCCGTTAACGGCCCAGCACTAGTTAATAGACAAGCATCTATGGGACGCTTTTAGCTATTTCATTTAAAACAAATCAGCTCAGCAAAGATGGGAAATAATATCTAATCATAATTAATTCGAGAATGGACGAGAATTAATGCACGTGAGTCTGGCCGCAATAGCGGATCAGATCGGACCATCAGGTCTTTAAGAACTGTAGCAGGAATTAAGCACTTTCAGAGGTTTTGTTCATTCACTAGAACTTGTAACAGACCCGGCTTCTAATTGAGACCGGCTTTTATTTGCTGAAACCTGGAGACAGACCTGACCCAGTGCAACCGGCATCTCCCTTTTCGCCTTTTTTTTTTCCTCCTTTTTGAGAATTTACAGTAGGCTACATATGATGGTCTGGGAGACGCTGTGCGCTAGGCTACTGTAGGGGGATGAGAAGGCTCGTGGTTCAAATGATACTTGATCTAAAGAAGCTCTGTCTGACCAGATGGGGGGGGGGTTACAATAGCCTATCCTCCAGTCTTTAGCCGGTCGCTGCGGAACATCATTAAAAAAAAAAGGAGAAAAAAAAGCGCTGGTCAGTGGTCACGGTGGAGCTGAGAAGAGCGGAGTTGCACTGCTGCAGCTGATCAGCTGACATGTGGTCAAGACACAGACTTGTCCAGGACTTCAAACTCAGAGCTTTCTGTCTTCGGACTGTCCTGACCTGTCCCTCGACATCACACAGGGACAAATCACTTTATGCTGTGATTTAAGTAGGCTATTAAATACAGTAGCCTAGGCTTTAATCATAATAGTGTAGGCTACTGGCACGAAAAACCATTTCTATTCTCACTGTTCTCAGGTCAAATATGCTTAATTTCCATTAATTAGCCTAATTACAAAGCCTCTAATTAATTAGATTAAATCGAATCCAGGCCCTATAATATTGTCCTATAATTCTTACTGACGACGACTGCAGTGAAGTTAGTTTGAAGTTGGATATCCGCTCACTCACTCGCTTCTCAATACATTAAAAATCCATATAAAATATAAGATGTGTTCAAATGCAATAAAAACAGGTATGTGTCATAGAGGAGGCTTAGCTCTACCCTCCTGTGTTGATTTTGAGTCAACAGGTCACATGACCTGGAGTTATTGAGCTCTAATGCTCATATTTACAGTAGGCCTATAAAATAAATCAAAAATCCATATAAAAATTACACTTGTTTAAATGCAATAAAAACAGGTATGTGTCATAGAGGAGGCTTAGCTCTACCATCCTGTGTTGATTTTGAGCCAACAGGTCACATAACCTGGGAGTTATTGAGCTATAATGCTCATATTTACTGTATAAAATATATTAAAAATTAATTTAAAATAGTAAATGTGTTTAAATGCAATAAAAACAGGTGTGTGTCATAGAGGAGGCTCACCTCTGCCATTCTGTGTTGATTTTGAGCCAACAGGTCACATGAATTTTTTATATATTTTATACAGTAAATATGGGCGTTAGAGCTCAATAACTCCTATAGGTCATGTGACCTGTTGACTCAAAATCAACACAGGACAGAAGATCCAAGTCTCCTCTATGACACTCACCTGTTTTAATAGCATTTAAACACAAATAATATTTTATATGAATTTTGTATGTATTTTATACAGTAAATATGAGCATTATAGCACAATAACTCCTAGGTCATGTGACCTGTTGACTCAAAATCAACACAGGAGGGTAGAGCTAAGCCTCCTCTATGACACAAACCTGTATCCTATTTGAACACATTTTATATTTTCTATGAATTTTTAATGTAGCCTATTGAGAAGGAGCGAATGTCTGTCAAATATCCAACTTAAAACTAACTTCACTGCAGTCTGACGACGGCGTAGTAGCGACGACGTGTGTTTCACACGTCAATGGTGGCGACGTTAGTTTCACACGTCGTTTCACACGTTTGTGGTGACGACGTACTTAGTTCAGACGTCCAGAGCAGGCGTAAATTTGTTGGTAATTCTAACATACGCCGCCGTCACGTCGCCGCCGTCACACGTTCCTTCAGTGCACTCGCCGTGACGTCGCCGCCGGTCTCTCATCTGCTGTCCCATCCACTCCCATTCAAAAATCCACACGTTCAGACGGCGACGGGAGGGGAGGTTGCTCCTTCTCCTTCTCCTGGTAATCCATGATTTGGCACAATAAACTCGCCATAGTTTCCTGTCACAACACACATAACAACACACACACGTGTGTAGTTTTTTGGTTATTGTTAGATGATTTGATCAGATCTGATCCAAGAGCATCTGTTGTTGTGAGTCTGTCCCTCACACACCTTGTGCTTCTGAAAGTAAACTGTAAATTATTAGTCAACATGTTGTTGTCAAGGTAACATGAAAGGGGGTAGGTGCTGTTCCATTCATGTTTATAGTATCTGGACCCTCACAGACTCTCACACTCAGTCACTTTACAGCTGACAAAGAGAGAGGGAGTGATGCTGCCTGTCGCTCAGGTGGAGCTGTGACACAGCAGTGTGTTGATGCTGCGTGTGTGTGTGTGTGTGTGTGTGTGTGTGTGTGTGTGTGTGTGTGTGTGTGTGTGTGTGTGTGTGTGTGTGTGTGTGTGTGTGTGTGTGTGTGTGTGACAGTAACATCTCGGCAGACGACATGCTCTACACGGAGACGGACCTGGAGGACAGCATGGAGAAGATCGAGACCATCAACTTCCACGAGGTGAAGGAAGTGGCCGGCATCAAGTTCTGATGTTACCACGCCGGACACGTGCTGGGCGCCGCCATGTTCATGATCGAGATCGCCGGCGTCAAGGTAACGGACGCTCACCGCCACTCACATGACTCAGCTGTTCAACCCTCTGTTGGTGTTTTGTTTTTTGCTTTTTTACTTTATTTTGCAAATAAATCGATGTACAAACCAATAAGGCAAATAGTAAACTTGTAAATATAAATAAATACAAAACATAAGATATAAGAGCATGAAATAAAATAAACAAACATCAAATAAACAAGACAAAGAAAAGAAAGTATGTACACGTAAAGTAAATAAATTAGAAAAATTAAACATTTCAATCAATAATCGATGTGACCAGATCAATAAACTGAGTCTGACAAACAGGAAATCAGAAGTAAGGCTTCTAAAACATGCAGCATCCCTTCAAAATAAAAGCATGGAAATACAAATCCTTTTAAAAAAAGAAACTGTTTTTAACACCGTGTTGTCCTGCACTTTATCGTCATCATGTCTAAATGGAAGCGCATATTGATAAGTAATTTCATCAACTCACAAAAAATATTTCCCAGAATGCACCTCTTCACCTAAACTTCATTATCACATAATATCACATTATGTAAATTATAAACATATGAATCGCAGTGATTCACTCTCTCTGCTGCGACAAAGAACAGATGTTATTATGATTTATTTATCTTAGTTGGAGCAGAAACAGTGAAGATTAAAACGCAGCTGTGTTTTGATTAAAAAGTGATTGATTGAAAATCCTAATCAATAATCACAGACTTCAGGCTCCAGAGTCAATTTCTCTTCATTTGATGAGCAAAATAAACTGTTTAAAGACGTCGCCTCGGGCTTTAAGTTGAAGGATGGTTTTATAATTTTAACATTTTGTTGAATAATCCAATTAATAATAAACAAATGTATACTTTTAGATCATTTTATTCATTTGTATGTTGTGTTAATCCTATATATGCTGGTGTTGATGTATAATTAATTCAAATATCATGACAAGGAGAGTTTGAAGGTGATCCGTGACTAAATCTGAAGTTAATTCCCATCTACTGATTACCTTGTTTTAACCAGTCAACAGGCCTCCTGAGGTGTGTGTATATTAACCTACACCTGAAATACACAGCATCATAAAATATGCATGCACTTAAACTTTTATATGAAATAACAGGGTATCCACGGGGTCTTAAAAAGTCTAAAATTTGAAAATCTAAATTTTAGGCCTTAAAATGTCTTAAATTTGTTGAATTATTGTGTTCAAGTCTTAAATCATTTTAGACAGGTCTTAAATTTTCTTATGCCCACCATGGACGAGCATTTCACTCGCATTTGCCCCTAAAAAAAAATACATGTGTGAACCAGGAAAATCACAAAAAGAAAGAGCACAACCTGCGATTGGTCAAAAACTACAAATCCCACAATTCTCTGGCCTCAACAATAACAGTAGTTAGTGTAAGTAAGGGAGAGTGGAGCTGTCGGTGAAAAGAGGAAACAACGCCACGTCTGGTCCTGTTCTATGTTGTTCGTTCACACCGTCACCGTTTATTCGTTACGTCCGCGGTGTAAAAGGCCGTAACGCAAAGACGCGATTAGGCGCGAGACGCGATTAGGCGCGCGACGCGGTAGACGCGACTTTTTTTTTTTGCGACGCAATACACGCGATTCTTTTTGGGCGACGGGACCTTCGCGTCTTCGTCTATTTCATCGTGTTTGGTGGGAAGACCCACAAGGGGCTTCCCACCAAACACGAGGAACGCTTTTTTTTCGCTCGAGTTGTGACGCGCGACCAAACGCGAGATACGCGGTTTGACGCTCTTTTTGACTCGTGTCAAAAAAAAATTCACGAGCCCGCCAACAACTTTTTTTTTTTTTCAAAGCAGGTTCAACTGGACTTAGTTATTTGTCTAGGAAGACGTTTCACCTCTCATCCAAGAGGCTTCATCAGTTCATGTAGCATCTGACCAGGCTGGGACTGGTCCAACTAACTGGTCTGGAGACTCAGTATAAGTCCAGTTGCTTTCGATTTAACCTCCTTTGAAATACTATGACCTGGACAAATGAGAATATGCACAGGCCTACAACAACATTTCTGCTCTCATCAACCATGGTTGAGGTCACAACGCTGCTCTGTAGCTGCTCTGGAAGTCCGAGACACTGAGGCCAAACGCCGCCGTCGCTTCTGATCCATGTCGGCGAGTTCCGGGCTGATGAGCTACAGAGACTTTAGAGTCAAAGGAGCAGTGCGTCGCTGTGTCGGACTGTTTGGATTTAATGAAGAAGCTGCACAGAGTCAGGTGAGCAGAAGCTGCCCCCCCCCCCCTCACCGTGGAGCCGCTGCTGTCTCACAGCCGCCACCGACCCCTAGAATAAAACACCACCGACCCCTAGCGTGACGCACAGTGTTATGAGACACATTATGCATCCCAACTGTCTTTTTTTTTAGAGGATTTTTTTTTTTTTTTAACCAAGAATGCGAAAAATCATGATCCAGGGGCCAAAATTCGAAACAAATATATAATCATAATTCTCATTATTCTCCTGATGTCGGTTTAATGTAAACAGATTGAGCTGATACGCGAGAGTAATGTGACAGCGGGGCAGTGCTGCAGCTGCTGTGCTGTGATGGACCTGATCAGACTGGTGGTGGTCCACAGTGAATCAGTCCCAGATCCTCCACCGTCAGCAGATCCCCCGAAAGCCCCCGCAAATAATACATCGACAAGAAGTTAAGTGGCAAGTTGCACCTTTTCGTCGGCTTATTATTTGCGGATTTTTTTTTTTATAGCCTATATAACGTCACTGCAACATGCGGCTCTCAGTGCTTGTCGGTGTTGTGTCTATAAATTGTGAAATAACTTTTCCTCAATAGAAATATGAGACGTGGTCGATATGTTTCATTCATCCATGTTTTGGCAGACAATACAAATAACCAATGATAATGAGATTTCCACCGCGTCGAACCAATCATGTGGCTGGAATAGAGCCAGTCAACAGTAACATGTGCATTTGTTTGGGTTGCTGCAGATGTGCACATCAGCTGACACCGCCAGAGAGAGACACATAACAGCCGCTTCAAGGAGACTAGCGGACTTTTTTTTTTTTTTAATAGCCTCTTCATTCATCTTGGGCGGGGGGCGGTGCGCCGTCTTATAATGTTACAGAAAACCCTGCATTATGTTTTTTTACAACTCGTGTTCCTACACTATAGAGACAACTTGCTGTTGGCTCTATATTTCAAGAAACTTGTTTTCTGTTTAAAAGGCACAATTCACCCATCTTTTAACCGGGTAGTTACGTCTCCAGTCTGTCGAGCGGGCGAGCGCACAGCTGATGTGCTTCCATTCCCACAGACGCATATGGCGAGTTTATTGTGCCAAATCATGGATTACCAGGAGAAGGAGAAGGAGCAACCTCCCCTCCCGTCGCCGTCTGAACGTGTGGATTTTTGAATGGGAGTGGATGGGACAGCAGATGAGAGACCGGCGGCGACGTCACGGCGAGTGCACTGAAGGAACGTGTGACGGCGGCGACGTGACGGCGGCGTATGTTAGAATTACCAACAAATTTACGCCTGCTCTGGACGTCTGAACTAAGTACGTCGTCACCACAAACGTGTGAAACGACGTGTGAAACTAACGTCGCCACCATTGACGTGTGAAACACACGTCGTTGCTACTACGCCGTCGTCAGACTGCAGTGAAGTTAGTTTTAAGTTGGATATTTGACAGACACTCACTCCTTCTCAACACATTAAAAATCCATATAAAATATAAGATGTGTTCAAATACAATAAAAACAGGTGTGTGTCATAGAGGAGGCTTAGCTCTACCCTCCTGTGTTGATTTTGAGTCAACAGGTCACATGACCTGGGAGTTATTGTGCTATAATGCTCATATTTACTGTATAAAATAGGGTGAATATGGGTAAACTGGGACACTTTCTGAAAATCTACCTTCAACATCCTTTTTGATTATGAACCAAATGTCTTAGCCCATCATATGATACCATTCTAAATAGCTTAAGATCTCTCCTATACTATGTAGAAGAAAAAACAAAGAAACATTAAACACTGGATGAATGACCCTTCACCCAAAAAAAATTGACCCAAAACCAAAATTTTGAGGCACTATTGGTAAAGTGGGACACCATATATTGGCAAACTGGGACACCTCCATTTCTATTTAAACACAATAATATAAACAACAACAATTAATTTCTAATGAATAGAAATATTAACGTTTTTATTAAAAATACAATTTTATTTTAAAATCTTTATTTTCCTTGTCCCTGTTCTGCTCTTTTCTGCCATTGGATTCTGAAATAGGATTCGGCCAATTAGCATTAGCCTACTAGCTAGCTAGGATAGGCTAGCTAAGCATCACAAGCATCATTTTCATTGTAGCTACCTTGATTTATGCAATTTAAGTAAATTTGTTTATATATCTAGCTAGCCATAGCTAAATTTATGGGGGATGAATAAAAGTGGAACTTATTTCTACCTTTAGAATGACTTAAATGATTGTCCCAGTTTGCCAATAACACTCTGTCCCACTTTACCAATAGCACATTGGTAGACTGGGACAGTAGCAAAATGCCACTTTAAAAAAAATGTAAGACTCACATGGATGTGATTTTTAAAAATTATGAATCACCATTACACCCCCTAACAAAATATATCACAATTACAAACTATCCACCAGTTTGCTTATTTCTAGAACACTAACATCTTTCAGCTAAGAACGCTATGTCATTTTAGCTACCACCCTGTTTCACTGTGGAGGTAGTTGAATACGGTGAGCCACGCCCCTGGAAGTGATGTCATGGACACAGAACCACTCTTTTTTAATCTCATACATACCTATGATTAGCTCAATGATGATTTTTAGTAATAGAAGTATACACATGTACAGATAAACATGATTAAGCTTAACTGTCCCACTTTACCCATTGTCCCACTTTACCCATATTCACCCTACATACAAAATTCATATAAAATATTATTTGTGTTTAAATGCTATTAAAACAGGTGAGTGTCATAGAGGAGACTTGGATCTTCTGTCCTGTGTTGATTTTGAGTCAACAGGTCACATGACCTAGGAGTTATTGAGCTCTAACGCCCATATTTACTGTATAAAATATATAAAAAATTCATGTGACCTGTTGGCTCAAAATCAACACAGAATGGCAGAGGTGAGCCTCCTCTATGACACACACCTGTTTTTATTGCATTTAAACACATTTACTATTTTAAATGAATTTTTAATATATTTTATAGGGTGGATTCGCCTAATGTGGGACACTGCCTAATGTGGGACACTTAAGCTTAAATGGGTGTAGGTCTTCCTATAGCAAAAGAAAGTTAATGTAAATGTGGTCTCACACAAGCTGTGATATTGTATGATCAAAATCACATGACATCTCAAATGTCCAATCATAGATTTGGGAGGGACAGCCTTCAAACCGGAGGCACCCTGTGTGAAGACCACCAAAATGCTAGGTACTTAGGGTTTGGACAAAAATAATGTTAAGGCCATAATTTATTAAAAAAAACAAAATTATTGCAATTTTTTGTCAAAATGTGTTTATAATATGTTGATGCATTAAAATATATCTTAATATGGTGTAACCATTCTCAATATTTAGCATTTAGATCAACATTTCTACTGTCCCACTTTAGGAAACATGCTTTCCTAAAGCGGGACAGGTGGTTGTTCCTAATGTGGGACAGTGCTTTTCCAGGTAAAACTAATAGGTTGAACAATAACAATGGTTGTTTACATGGCTTTATTGTTATAATGCATTGTTTTTAATATTTTACAACAAAAGAAAATTTGTATTAACTGGAAGTGGTCATAATACTGTTAAAGGGGTAAATGGCTCTGATTTTTTTTCTTTCTTGTTTCTAAATCTTGTCTTTTTTGATAATGTTCATGAAAAATGTTGTGTTTAGAAGTAATCAAAGGATAGCACATTACTGATTAATTAAATGGAATGTATTTCAGATCACAGTGGCAAAAAAGAGTAAGGCAATGAGACAAAATCAGGGAAAGAAAACATGGGAAAAGAAAGGAAAATAATCAAGCAAGTGAACTCAACCAGTGGAAAAAAGACAGGATGAGGGGAAACATTACTGAATATAGGGAGATCACTGAGGATGGTGGAGGTTGTTGAGCAGGGGTGGGAATGACCCTAAGTCCACTCTTTAGCGAAGGGTAAAAGGTCACATCCACCACACAATTGGTAGAAAACCATTAATACTATAGAGATGAAGCAGAACTAGGACAATAAGTGATATTATTGAACACTGGTTTGCAATCTAGCATTTATCATGTAAATTAAGATGACTTTTAAACAGACTTTTTAGTGTCCCACATTAGGAGCATGACTGTCCCACATTAGGGAACGGAAATTGCCGCAAAAAACTTTGCAATCAGAGTTGAAATATGTATGGTATTTCTTTTAGGAGTGTGATATCAGAATTTTCTCTTTGGATTCCATTAGATCACAACCTAAGGATTTCAGAATGGTACAGGATGTAGACTGAAAGTGTTTGCTTCATATCACAATATACACCAGAAGTCTAAATTGCAAAAAACGTCCCACATTAGGCGAATTCACCCTACAGTAAATATGAGCATTATAGCTCAATAACTCCCAGGTCATGTGACCTGTTGGCTCAAAATCAACACAGGATGGTAGAGCTAAGCCTCCTCTATGACACCCACTTGTTTTTATTGCATTTAAACAAATGTAATATTTTATATGGATTTTTGATTTATTTTATACTGTAAATATGAGCATTAGAGCTCAATAACTCCAGGTCATGTGACCTGTTGACTCAAAATCAACACAGGATGGTAGAGCTAAGCCTCCTCTATGACACACACCTGTTTTATTGCATTTGAACACATCTTATATTTTATATGGATTTTTAATGTATTGAGAAGCGAGTGAGTGAGCGAATGTCTGTCAAATATCCAACTTCAAACTAACTTCACTGCAGTCGTCGTCAGTAGGACAATATTATAGGGCCTGGACTCGATTTAATCTAATTAATTAGAGGCTTTGTAATTAGGCTAATTAATCGAAATTAAGATTAGCCTAGGCTACTGTATTTAATAGCCTACTTAAATCACAGCATAAAGTGATTTGTCCCTGTGTGATGTCGAGGGACAGGTCAGGACAGTCTGAAGACAGAAAGCTCTGAGTTTGAAGTCCTGGACAAGTCTGTGTCTTGACCACATGTCAGCTGATCAGCTGCAGCAGTGCAACTCCGCTCTTCTCAGCTCCACCGTGACCATCGCTTTTTTTTTTTCTTTTTTTTTTAATGATGCTCCTAAAGACTGGAGGATAGGCTATTGTAACCCCCCCCATCTGGTCAGACAGAGCTTTTTTAGATCAAGTATCATTTGAACCACGAGCCTTCTCATCCCCCTACAGTAGCCTAGCGCACAGCGTCTCCCAGACCATCATATGTAGCCTACTGTAAATTCTCAAAAAGGAGGGGGGAAAAAAGGCGAAAAGGGAGATGCCGGTTGCACTGGGTCAGGTCTGTCTCCAGGTTTCAGCAAATAAAAGCCGGTCTCAATTAGAAGCCGGGTCTGTTTTGTACAAGTTCTAGTGAATGAACAAAACCTCTGAAAGTGCTTAATTCCTGCTACAGTTCTTAAAGACCTGATGGTCCGATCTGATCCGCTATTGCGGCCAGACTCACGTGCATTAATTCTCGTCCATTCTCGAATTAATTATGATTAGATATTATTTCCCATCTTTGCTGAGCTGATTTGTTTTAAATGAAATAGCTAAAAGCGTCCCATAGATGCTTGTCTATTAACATAACCTACTGTGTGACTATAAACTACAGGTCCACAGGTAACTTATGCTTAGCTCATAACCTGTTATGTTCAGAGTTTAATCATAAAATCGGATATAAGGGCGCCGCTGTTTCACCATTTAACTCATTTACAGCTGCGTCACCTTTACTTTGAAAGTCCAGTGGAGCTGGATCAGAACGGAGCGTTTGTACGGAGGGAGAGATCAGCTGATCCGCTGCTGTTGACTTTCTCTCTGAGCGTCTCCGCCGAGAGTTGTCTCCACCTATGATGTTCTCCTCACCCGTTGAGCTGAGTGTCAGGAGGTCATTAGCTATAGCCTATATTTTACTTTTATATACAGTCACCACTGATAGAAGTTGTTCGCTCGCAGCAGGACGGATAATCAGATGGATAATCGGTAAAGTTAATAATTTCACTTAATGTGGCCGTGAATAAATTAATTCCGATGTGTCGCCTGTTATATTTCAGTGTTGCCCAAACTCAAATCTTGAATAAGTTTCCACTGTTTTCACATTTAAAAAGGTCTTTGTTTATGAGATTTGCTTGTACCTAGCTGCAGCAGCACCTAAAAACACTCACTATAACCTATCCAGCCTCGCTTCCAATAAAACACACACTCGTGTTATAATTGCGATCAGTGAAATATTTAACAATATAAAACACAATTTAAAATGACAGTTGATGTTGCTCCTAGTTTAAATGGATAAAGCTTCATATTTAAAAGTAGCGCAAGAGCTGTCAGAAAAATTAAAAGCAGCCTCCTCTCGCAGCAACACTGTTGCTTCAGGCTGCGATCGTGCTTTTTTTTTTATATCGCTCATACTCTCTCCATTAAAACAATTGCACTCCTCTGGGCTGAAATCATAGAACTTAAACATCATAACAAGAACATTATTGATTACAAGCTCTGTCACCAAGAAATGTATTTTTTTTTATTGTTAATTCTATTGTTCTCTCTTTAGTTAACTCTTATGCTGTCATGTGTAAATCTAGCTATTGTACTGACACCTGGAATGTCTGAATTGTCTGTTGTTCAATAAAGTTGGAAGAAAAAAAAGTAGGCTACGTCGATCCCCTCATTGTCACTTTCCCCAATTTACAGTAATTGAGTGAATTCCAGTCTTTCAATATTGGATTCACTTTTTGTTTTTCTTAGGCCTAAGCTGTGTTTTATATGTACTGACGGTGCTTTGTGCAGCTTAGGCAGTAGTAGCTACTTTTTACAAACTGCAGGTGTGTGTGTGTGGTGGGGAGGAGGGATGGGAGGAGGGATGAGGGATGGGGGGTGGGGGTGGGGGCGGCGGCGGCGGCGTAGGTGAGGCGACGTACTTATCAACACGTAGGTGAGGCGACGTACTTATCAACACGTAGGTGAGGCGACGTACTTATCAACACGTAGGTGAGGCGACGTAGTTCAGACGTCAATTCCACACGACAGTCTCCTTTGGCTGGGTAACCGTGGCACTATCCACCCCTCATAGACGCACGGATTCAGTGTGGACAGAGAGCGTCAGATGTGACGCGATTGTCGGACGCTCGTTCGCGTCGCATCCAGTTAGGACACGGTGTGAGCAGCCACATCCACTGCGCTCTGGATCAGCTGATCGGTGCTCAGGTGACGTTAGATCTTCACTTTTTTAAACTCATACAAAGTGCAGCCAAACAGCAGGCTGAAGAGAGAGGACCAGCAGCAGCAGCAGCTCTGACAGCTCCTCTGTGGCGCTGCAGACAGGCTGCAGGTGAGCTGGCCTGAGAGCAGAGTGCCGTCTCTTTTTTTTTTTTTTTTTTTTAGCAGCCTTTGTTACAGGTGATAGGCTACATGTCCATGTGCATGTGCATGAGAACTGATTTTGAATCGAAGAGACACCCAAATATTCACATCCTTCAGTCCAGGCTTTTGAAAAGAGAGTAGCCTATAAAATCAGCTTCATGTAGCAGTTTACTTTAAAATGGTTCGAATATATTGCTGCTGAATAAATCTGAAACATGTGATGTGCATTTTTTGGGGGGAAATATGGCTTCTGATATAATAGTCTGTAGACATCATCATCATTCAACGTTTTCACATGGTCTGGTGTTAATAAAGCAAACTAAAAATCGCAAAAGAAAATCAAGAATCGGTTGAATCGAAAATCGATTTTGAATCGAATCGTGACCCTAAAAGTCGGAATCGAATCGTGAGCCACCCAAAGATTCACATCCCTAGTACAGAGACCTGCCACAGTGTCATGGTGCATTAATATAAACTTCAACCTCAGAGCTGTCAGTCCTCAGACTGTCCTGACTGTCCCTGAACATCACACAGGGATGCAAACAGCGCGCCGAAAAGCGAAACTCGCTTTTTTCATGACCAATTGACCCTTCGCCAACTCCTCCCACAAACGGCTATTGTCCAATCCTACGTTAGCAACCGTAACTACAGGCCTGGCAAGCTTTCAGCAGTGAGTCATTACGTTTGCTTTTGTGGACACATTTTGAGACTAGGACGAAAAACATTTGTTTGTAGAGAAGGATGTTGTTGCTGCTGCTGCTACTACGGCGGCGGCGGCGGCGGCAGAAGCAATATAGAGATGTTCAGATATGAGCGGACTTTTTTTTTTCGACTTGAGCAAGTGTAGATATGGGGAAAACCATATGTTCACCTCCGAAATGACAGCTGTACTTTTAGGGCTTTTACCTGGGCTTTTAGGCGAGGGATCCTCCAGGCAGGGACTGCTTTCACTGACTGATACAGCGGTGGGAGAAAACAAAACAGCAGCGAAAACTGTATGTGGTTCACAATCGCCCAAAAACTTAGAGTTTGACAACGTTTCATGACCAGTGAGATGACCTAAGTCTTGGTGGGTTGATAGACGGTAAAATTACCGGTCCTTACTGCTGCTCTGTACATTGTCCAGTCGTGTCGTTGAACAGATGTTTTATCCTCCTGCGCGAGTCACGTCACTGAAAACTATGAATGATCTTTGTGATTTCTTCTCTCTATTATCTCAGAACAGTTTATCCAGAAATTTGCTGATATTTCCTTTGAAATCGATACCAAATACTGCCAGGAGCATGGCTGGGAGTGAAAGCTTGCCCGGCGTAGCAACAGTAACCAAGGGGGCGGGGCTTACGCGAAGGGTCAATTAGGTGACTTGTGTGAATCGTTCAGATCCGAAGAGTTTTTGTTTTGAGGGGGGGGGGGTCTCAGCGTCTCAGCTCGGGTCAGGAAAATGTTTTTCTAACAGGCTGACAGTGACAATCACGTGAGGCGAACTCATTCATGGTCTCTGATTATACTGATAACAGCCGACCTCCAATGTAGACGCGCGACATGCACGCACGTTACCCAAAGCGGTGACGCCGTTTTTTCCCCCCGTGCATGTCCGCGGCGCACAGCTCCACGGACGTGCACGGTTCCCTACGTTGCTGTGTCAGGCAGGTGTTTCCACGGAGCTCTGCCCCGTTTCAGAGGTGAAGGAAGCCCTAAGTGGAAAGACGTCGCCTCCGCCATGTAGAATGTGTTCAATTAAAGTGAAACTAACACATTATATAGGCCTATATGTCCATTACACACTGAATGAAACATCCCATGTCTTTATTTATTCAGTTTATTTTAATAGTAATAATTATGACTAACATTCAGTGAAGACCTAAAAATCAGTATCTCCAAAATGGAAATATTGCAATGGTTTTTATTTTTTTAAAGCATTTTTAATATAGAAATGTTGGCCTTCTGAAAACTGTCCATCTATATGCACTCAATACTTGGTTGGGGTTGAACTACTGGAAATTGACTTTTCTGTGATATTGTTAATGGTGAGCCCCCCCCCGCCAGACAATACCTCTCTTTTTTGGTCCTGACCCGTTTGCATCCCTGTATATATGTGTGTGTGTGTGTGTGTGTGTGTGTGTGTGTGTGTGTGTGTGTGTGTAGTTGTTGTACACAGGAGACTTCTCCCGTCAGGAGGACAGACACTTGATGGCGGCGGAGATCCCCAGCGTCAAACCAGACATCCTCATCACCGTGAGTGGAGCCGTTCAACCTGTTCAATCTTTATTTAAACACAGAGCACAGACACTTAACATTGAACCTGTGTGTGTGTGTGTGTGTGTGTGTGTGTTTGTTGTGTGTGTGTGTGTGTGTCAGGAGTCGACCTACGGGACTCACATCCACGAGAAGCGGGAGGAGAGAGAGGCTCGGTTCTGCAACACGGTCCACGACATCGTCAACAGAGAAGGTCGATGTCTGATCCCCGTGTTCGCTCTGGGCCGAGCGCAGGAGCTGCTGCTCATCCTCGGTGAGACCACGGCAACAACGACGCCATGACGACGCACGGCGACCTAAGAGTGGCGCTTTCCCTTCAGCTGAGGGAAAAATAAATTCAGGCTTAAAAAAATTCAAGTTTTATTTACAAGATTAAACTAAGGGACGTGTTTCTGTCTATGGATCACACAGAAACATTTTAATTCACCATACACACTCGTTAAAGCCCCAGTGTGTAACTTATTTGGCTTTTTAGTAGCAAAAATCTAATATTGCTTTCATAAATACGTATTTCACTGAAGTCGAATCACACCCGCATACAAATGAAAGCTTTCTCGTACCTTAGAATGAGTTGTTACAAGTCGTTACAAATACATGAGTGGGCGACGCCCCGAACCGAGGCGGCCATGTTGCAGCGTGACCGTAGGTAACCACGGAAACTCAGCGGAGCTGTCGGCTCGGCCTGTTAAAACTGTCACCACTGTGCAGGGCCGTTGCTAGGAATTCTGGGCCCCCTTAAAGAATACTAAAGTGGGCCCCTCCCCCTAACTTTTCCAGTTTTTTTTTCTTAGACTACGTATGTATTATCATTTTTTATTTAGCCTAGTAGCCTACCTTGTTTTGATGCTAATGCAACATTACACTGCAAAAACCCAAGTATCTTACCAAGAATATTTGTCTTATTTCTAGTCAAAATGTAATTTCTAGTCAAAACAAATATCATTATACTTAAAATAAGACTCATCATATTAAAAGTAGCTTGTTTTTAGACACTTTTTACTTCTTTCAAGCATATTTTCACTTTGAATAAGTAGAAAAAATATGATAGTGGAACAAGTTTTTAAAAACTTGCTTTCACTGGCAGATTTTTCTACTTATTTCAAGTGAAAATTAGTTTGAAACAAGTGAAAATTATCTAAAAACAAGTTAATTTTTAGGTTATGAGTCTTATTTTAAGTGGAAAGAGATTAGCTTTGACTAGAAATGAGACATTTGGACAAGAAATAAGACAAATGTTCTTGGAAAGATGTTGAGTTTTCACAGTGTACTATGAGTATTAGTCAGGGTCTTACACAGAATAAATCAGTCATACAAAGATTATTCTACTGGGGTTTTTTATGGGCCCCACTGGGCGCTGGGCCCCTAGAATTATCATCACCTTTCTCCCCTATACAACGGCCCTGCCACTGTGTAGTGTGAGGAAGGACGGACGCACTGGTGTTGCATTCAGGTGCAGTCAGGCAGACGGCCGTCGGCAAACCAACCGGATGTCATTTTACTCGACGAGAGAAAGCCGGTAAAACGTGGGTCGGGTAAACAATACGACATCACCATGACAACATATTGCTACGCCTGTATTGTTTTGCCTCGTGCTGGCAGACCACTTGTTTACATAGAGGCTTGTTTATCCTGTTACATGCAGCGTCTGTTGTCTGTCTGACGTCTGCCCGATTTCACCTGAATGCAACATCAAGAATACGTTCAGATATGCAACCGCACCGCTAGATGGGGGGAATTCCTACATACTATACCTTTAAAGAGGAACTATGCAAGATTTTTACCTTAAAGGGATAGTTCAACATTTTGGCAAATTGGTCCATTGCCATAATCCCTATACTCATAGCAGTAGGTTTGTTAACTTTATTTGTGTGTGTGTGTGTGTGTGTGTGTGTGTGTGTGTGTGTGTGTGTGTGTGTGTGTGTGTGTGTGTGTGTGTGTGTGTGTGTGTGTGTGTGTGTGTGGACCAGACGAGTACTGGCAGAACCACCCGGAGCTCCACGACATCCCGATCTTCTACGCTTCGTCTCTGGCCAGGAAGTGCATGGCCGTGTACCAGACCTACATCAACGCCATGAACGACAAGATCCGCAAGGCCATCAACATCAACAACCCCTTCGTCTTCAAGCACATCAGCAACCTGAAGGTTTGTTTTGTTTTTGTTTTTGTTTTTACTTTTCTGTCCTGTTTTATTGTGTCGTCAGGTTTGTTCTGTCCTTTGTTTTCCGTTTTGTCTGTTTTGGTCAGTGTATTGTCAGTGTATACGTTGTGTATGCTTAGGGTTACAAAGGGGCGGAAAATTTCCAGTTTTTTATTCCAAATTGGAAAATATCCATGAGAATTATGGGAAATTATGGGAATTTATGGGGATTAACTGGAAATTTGGGGTAATTTAAACAAACTGTATCATATCCAAACATAAATGTAAATATTTTGTTTCGTCATAAGCAGACATCCATGCAAAATAACAATACAATTTAAAAAAACATGACATTTCAACAGATTTATTTGTGAGTAGAACTTTATCAAGTTTTAATTCTTGTATGAACAATCAGCTATTTTACTGAACAACAAAAACATGAATGTTGAGTAAAATATTACTAATTGCTTATTAAGGGCCAACCTTCAATTTTGTAAATTTCGGATTTATTCCCGTTTATTCCCATAGAAAGTTTCCGATATTACCCGATACCCGATATTTTGCAACCCTATGTATGCTATTGCCTGTTTCCATTGTCGTTGTCGTTTGTTTTCTGACGTGTGTGTGTGTGTGTGTGTGTGTGTGTGTGTGTGTGTGTGTGTGTGTGTGTGTGTGTGTGTGTGTGTGTGTGTCAGAGCATGGACCACTTCGACGACATCGGGCCCAGCGTGGTGATGGCGTCGCCCGGCATGATGCAGAGCGGTTTGTCCCGGGAGCTGTTTGAGAGCTGGTGCACGGACAAGAGGAACGGCGTCATCATCGCCGGCTACTGCGTGGAGGGGACGCTCGCCAAGGTGGGAAGGAATCGAACCTGCGACACCTCGGGTCCCTTCTGCAGTTTTTTTTTTTTTTTTATTATCACAGGAAGTGAAACGTTTCCTCCACTGGTTTTTAGAAATGTTAGGTCTGTGTTCACTTTTGGAGACAAGTTAAGAACAACAGAGAGTGAGAGAGTGAAATAAAATAAACAATCACAGCAATAAATAAAAATAGACAATAACAGCTGTAAAATTAGTTTGTCTGCCCCAAATGCATCTTTCTTTATTCATAACTTCTCCTTTAATCGGTATCTTATAGTTTGGTGATAATAACTGCGATGGCAAGAACAGCAACACAAATAACTCTGACTGAGAACAGTGTAATTGCTGAAACAAGATCTTTTACAGTGTGTGTATCTGAATAAAAACCAGAAATAAGACTCTTATTTAAATTATATTATTGATCGGCATCAATAGATATTCCCAGTATTGGATCAGTCCGGTCAGTTTTATTGATAATGTTGAGTTTAATGTACTTAATTGCACTCTTTGTTTATTATTCTAATAACTCTTTTTTGAAGCTTGATTATAGGGTCTATGTTTGTTTTATAAACATTTCCCCAAACTTCAACGCAGTATGTCAAATATGGAAATATAAGAGAATAATATAAAATATGCAGACATTTCTTATTCAACATGTCCCTTGTTTTATAAAGAATGGCAATGGCCGTGTACCAGACCTACATCAACGCCATGAACGACAAGATCCGCAAGGCCATCAACATCAACAACCCCTTCGTCTTCAAGCACATCAGCAACCTGAAGGTTTGTTTTGTTTTTGTTTTTGTTTTTACTTTTCTGTCCTGTTTTATTGTGTCGTCAGGTTTGTTCTGTCCTTTGTTTTCCGTTTTGTCTGTTTTGGTCAGTGTATTGTCAGTGTATACGTTGTGTATGCTTAGGGTTACAAAGGGGCGGAAAATTTCCAGTTTTTTATTCCAAATTGGAAAATATCCATGAGAATTATGGGAAATTATGGGAATTTATGGGGATTAACTGGAAATTTGGGGTAATTTAAACAAACTGTATCATATCCAAACATAAATGTAAATATTTTGTTTCGTCATAAGCAGACATCCATGCAAAATAACAATACAATTTAAAAAAACATGACATTTCAACAGATTTATTTGTGAGTAGAACTTTATCAAGTTTTAATTCTTGTATGAACAATCAGCTATTTTACTGAACAACAAAAACATGAATGTTGAGTAAAATATTACTAATTGCTTATTAAGGGCCAACCTTCAATTTTGTAAATTTCGGATTTATTCCCGTTTATTCCCATAGAAAGTTTCCGATATTACCCGATACCCGATATTTTGCAACCCTATGTATGCTATTGCCTGTTTCCATTGTCGTTGTCGTTTGTTTTCTGACGTGTGTGTGTGTGTGTGTGTGTGTGTGTGTGTGTATGGTGTGTGTGTGTGTGTGTGTGTGTGTGTGTGTGTGTGTGTCAGAGCATGGACCACTTCGACGACATCGGGCCCAGCGTGGTGATGGCGTCGCCCGGCATGATGCAGAGCGGTTTGTCCCGGGAGCTGTTTGAGAGCTGGTGCACGGACAAGAGGAACGGCGTCATCATCGCCGGCTACTGCGTGGAGGGGACGCTCGCCAAGGTAGGAAGGAATCGAACCTGCGACACCTCGGGTCCCTTCTGCAGTTTTTTTTTTATTTTTATTATCACAGGAAGTGAAACGTTTCCTCCACTGGTTTTAGAAATGTCAGGTCTGTGTTCACTTTTGGAGACAAGTTAAGAACAACAGAGAGTGAGAGAGTGAAATAAAATAAACAATCACAGCAATAAATAAAAATAGACAATAACAGCTGTAAAATTAGTTTGTCTGCCCCAAATGCATCTTTCTTTATTCATAACTTCTCCTTTAATCGGTATCTTATAGTTTGGTGATAATAACTGCGATGGCAAGAACAGCAACACAAATAACTCTGACTGAGAACAGTGTAATTGCTGAAACAAAATCTTTTACAGTGTGTGTATCTGAATAAAAACCAGAAATAAGACTCTTATTTAAATTATATTATTGATCGGCATCAATAGATATTCCCAGTATTGGATCAGTCCGGTCAGTTTTATTGATAATGTTGAGTTTAATGTGGCTGCGTAACAAGAATCTGAATCTGTGACAGACTCCTGTGTTAACGACGTAGGACCGATCAGAAGAGTGTGTCGTGTTGCGTTCAAGTGCTGCTGGGATTTAATGAATTTTTAATAATATTTTTATATTATTTTAAATGATGAAACTTTTCATACAGGTTATTTAATATACTGTGTGTGTGTGTGTGTGTGTGTGTGTGTGTGTGTGTGTGTTGCAGCACATCATGACGGAGCCTGATGAGATCGCCACCATGTCGGGACAGAAGCTTCCTCTCAAAATGTCGGGCGACTACATCTCCTTCTCCGCTCACACCGACTACCAGCAGACCAGCGAGTTCATCCGGGCGCTCAAACCGCCGCACGTGGTAAAAACATCACACACACACACACACACACACACTATTTAAATCCACACTATTTAATTAAATCCACAAACCTTTGGGTTTAATGTGACACACTAACAGGCAAAAACACTGTTTTTTCATGCACTGATCAATTTTGAGATTTTGGGATATTTTTCTCTCAGAAAAGTGGAAAGAAATGGTAGAAAATCCACATTAAGGTTTTTTATTTTACTTCATTTTGTCTCTTTCATCAGTAGATTTCTCCTAAATTCACCAAAAGTTATGTCAGGTATCACTGTAAAGCTCCCTCTCTCTCCTGAACAATTATGTGGATCCAAAAATTGTCGTTTCCTCCGTATCCGCAACCAATCGTAAAAGTACGATTCACATTAATGATCTATGGAATTTTACAGTACAAATCTTTAAAGGCCGTTTTCTCAAAATGAGTTTTTCCTCAGACTCTGGACCCGAAATCTCCACTTCAGCGGCACTTACAGACACCAAACCTTCCAGTTTTATTCCTGTCTATATTCTGAAGGTTTTTACAGAGGGGATTGTTGATATATCATCCACAGCCTGATTTATACAACATTTTATTCATAAAAACAGGGCGATATTTGAATTTTTAGGGCTGGTGACAGTATTTTCTCATTTACAGAGTGATACAAAGACATATCCAAAATCCCCTCTGTAAAAACTTCTGACTCTAGTATGTCAACAAAATAAAACAAGAATTTTGAAAGGTTCTTTATCCATTGTTCAGATTTCGGTTCTGGAAATGTATGCAAATTAGCGCATATTTCATCAGATATCGCCTCATTTACATATTTAAACATAAAACTTGACAAAACTTGTAATACAAAAAATATTTGTCTTAATGTGAGTGATAAACTTGGGAAGTTTCATGGTGATATCTGTTGGTTTAAATTTCTACCCTATTCACCTGTAGTGTCCCACCTTAATGCAGTTTGTGTGTGTCCGTGTGTGTGTGTGTGTGTGTGTGTGTGTGTGTGTGTGTGTGTGTGTGTGTGTGTGCGTGTGCAGATCCTGGTGCACGGCGAGCAGAACGAGATGGCCCGGCTGAAGGCGGCTCTGATCCGAGAGTACGAAGACAACGACGAGGTTCACATCGAAGTCCACAACCCGCGAAACACTGAAGCCGTGACGCTGAACTTTAGAGGAGAGAAACTGGCCAAGGTGTGTGTGTGTGTGTTGTGTGTGTGTGTGTGTGTGTGTGTGTGTGTGTGTGTTGTTGTTGTGTTGTTGTATTGGTGTGGGCCGTGTTGTTAACTCCCAGCATGCTTTGCTCCGCTGTGCTGTGCTGCAGGTGATGGGCGTGCTGGCGGATGAGAAGTGCTCTCAGGGTCAGAGAGTCTCCGGGATCCTGGTGAAGAGAAACTTCAGTTACCACATCCTGACGCCGTCCGACCTCTCCAGTCAGTCTGCGTGTGTGTGTGTGTGTGTGTGTGTGTGTGTGAGGTTGTGTGTGTGTGTGTGTGTGTGTGTGTGTGTGTGTGGTCAAACACTTATTATAATTGATGAATGTTTAATGTTTTTGATCCGTCATCAAATGTTTCAAGCTGCTTCTGTCACAGAAAGTAAACCTCAACATCTGGACTGATTGGTTGGTTGGTTGATAGAAAGAAAGAAAGAAAGAAAGAAGTAAGGAAGGAAAGAAAGAAAGAGTGAAGGAAATAAAGAAAGAGTGAAGGAAAGAAAGAAAAAGAGAGAAAGAGGTGGAAAAAAAAGACAATAGCTGGGTTTCCATCCAAGTCGTATTGAATTTAAAAGCGGATTTTGTGAAAATGCGCAAAAAGCAAATGCGAATTTATGCCCGTTTCCATTCATTAGTGTTTTGCGATTAGGAGGAGTGCACCGTGAGATTACGTCATAAGAGAGCGTGAATGTATCCAACAGTTGACACTCAGCTGACACTCAACATCATGGACAATTTACGTACTTTCCGGACTATAGACGCACCTGTATAATCCGCACCAGCTACATTTTAAAAGAAAATACATATATAGGCCGCACTTAAGGTTTTCATGTTGTAACATGAGATATTTACACAGAAAGACAGTAGGAACTGTGACAGTCCGCTCGCTTTTCCGCTGTTCTGGTTATGCTCCTCTCGCCCATGTGCATCTGTTTACATACGAAGCCGGTGAAAAATCAATAAGTTACATAACGATGTTACGGCGTGTGTTTGTGTAGTCTTAACCGTCATAAACAAAAGATTATGGGTTACGGAGCGCGTTTGTGTCGCGGTGCAGAGAGGAGAGCTGGGAGACCGGGGCGTCGCTGGGTGAAGTCCAGCAGCTTCACCCACAAACTCTGCCTCAATTCGCATAATCTGTTTCCATCACAAAAACTCGCATTTCCTTTATTCGATACGCTGACAAATCCACCCCCTCCAAGCGTATAAACTTTTATGCGCATTTACTGCCTTTATTCGAATTTCTGGCGTTTCCATTCAAGTATTTATGCGCATTTTCACAAAATGCGCATAAGAAAAGGTGGATGGAAACCCAACTAATGAAAGATTGAAAGAAAATGCAAGAAAGGAAGACCAAGAAAATAATAATCAGAAGGAAAGAAACGAAGAAAAAAGAAAGAGGGAAGATAAAGAAAGAGAGAAAGAAAAGAAACAGGAAAAAAGGAAGATCAAGAAAGAAATAATCAAAAGGAAAGAAAATAGAGAGAAAGAAAAGAAACAAAAAGGGCAAAGAAAGAAAAAGATAGTAGGAAGAAAAAGGAAAGAAGAAATACTTAGAAATACTTAAGAAAAAGAGAGGGAAGGAAATAAAGAAAAAGAGAGAAAGAGGAGGAAAGAAAGACAATGAAAAGAAGAAAAAAATAATCAAAATAATAATAAAGACAATGAAGGTAGAAAGAAAGGAAGATCAAGGAAGAAATAATCAAAAGGAAAGAAACAAAGAAAAAAAGAGAAACAAACAAAAAAGGCAAAACAAGAAAAAGATAGTAGGAAGAAAAAAGACGGACAGAAAGAGAGAAGAAATAGAAAGAAAGACAAAAGGCTACAGAAGCAAAGAAGAGAGAGAAGTGACAAAAAAGTAAAGAAAGAGAAAGACATGAACATGAAGACGTGAAGAAAGTAGAGACATAAATGATGGAGTGACTAACAGACTCCTCCTTCTCCTCTTCTTCCACATTTTCCTCTTCCTCCTCCTCCTCCTCTCCTTCCTCCCCCTTCCTCCTCCTCCTCCTCCTCCTCCTCCTCCTCCTCCTCCTCCTCCTCCTCCTCCTCCTCCTCTTCCTCTCCTCTCCTCCTCCTCCTCCTCCTCCTCCTCCTCCTCCTCTTCCTCCTCCTCCTCCTCTCTCCTCCTCCTCCTCCTCCTCCTCCTCCTCTTCCTCCTCAGACTACACCGACCTCGCCATGGGAACGGTGAAGCAGACTCAGGCGATCCCGTTCACTGGACCGATCTCTCTGCTCGTCACGCAGCTGCGCAGCCTCGCAGGTGAGTTGGCTCCGCCCCCTTCGTCCTCTAACTCCTCCTCCTCCTCCTCCTCCTCCTCTTCCTCCTCCTCCTCCTCCTCCTCCTCCTCCTCCTCCTCCTCCTCCTGCAGTAGCATAGATATACCCCCAATTCCAATCCGCCCCCTAAAGACTCCTTAAAGCCCTGAACCCTCACTGACTAAAGTGACGTCAGCTGTAAGTGACAGAGTGTGAGAGTCTGTGAGGGTCCAGATGCTGTAAATATGAATGGAACAGCACTTACCCACTCTCACGACATGTTACCTTGACAACAACATGTTGTTGACTCCGGTCTTGGACTGATAATTTACCGTACTTTCAACGCGCACAAGGTGTGTGAGGTGGACGGACTCAAAACAAAATGTTCCTGGATCAGATCTGATCAAATCATCATCAATAATCACAAACTGCACGTTAATACTGACAGTAAACTTCTTCTTTTCTTTCTTCTTTCTTTCTTTTTTTTTTGGTTGTTGCTCCTGTCCATTAACAATAAAGAGAGCGGCGGAGCTCTCTCTGACTACGTGTGGTAATTTACTTTTTTTTTAACACTTGCGTTCCGACGGCATCTCATGTGTTTGACTTCACAACGCTATGAACTGTGGGTAATTCCCTCCCTTAAGGGGGCAGTAAGGGCTCATTCACTGACTCACTGACTTGATGATCTGACAATGGAACAGCCCTCACACACTCACGGACTTCCCGTTAATGCGCCTCTAAGTCAGTGAGTCTGTGAGGGGTCGGATTGGAATTGGGCCATAGTATATACTGACTAGATGCCGCGTTCTGCTTCTCAGCGTACGTCAACACGGCCGCCATCTTGGTCCGGGGTTCTGACCATAGACATGATATACATCTGACCAGCAGTCAGACCGGTCAGACCCTTGTAGAACACATTTCAGTGTGTTTATGCATGTGGGTGTGTGTCTGAGTATGTAAGTGTATGTTTAATACATTAAAAAAAATATATAAAAATTTTTCAAAGATTTTTTTGTTGTTGTTGTATCATAAACATATGTCTGACATTTATAATAAACCAAACGGCTTGAAAATCGGTTGAATATTTGGTGAGTTATGGCGATTTTAATGGTTGATAGACGTCTGCCTCTGTTGACTAGTGCAGTAAGTAGACACGGCTTCCCCCTGACCAAGATGGCCGCCGCGTTGACGTATTCCACTCAATAGAGTTGCCTAGGAACGCGGCATCTAGTCAGTATATATATATATATATCTATGCTGCAGTAGAAGCTGTAACTTCCTGTTTCCTCTGTGTGTGTGTGTGTGTGTGTGTGTGTGTGTGTGTGTGTGTGTGTGTGTGTGTGTGTGTGTGTGTGTTTCAGGCGACGTGGAGCAGGTCGAGGGGACGGAGAAAATCACGGTGAAGATCTTTAAGAGCATCACGCTGGTTCACGAGGCCGGGATGGTCGTACTGGAGGTCGGACACTCGAACGCAACACGACACTTTTTACACTCATCATCCACCACATGTCGCCTGAAGTGGCTAAAACTGACCTGTTTATCAAAACTTTATTAACTCTGAGCACACGAACACGTCTGTTTTTATTTAAACCAGTTTATAAACATTAAATATACAGTTTATGACATGATTATGTAGCTGCAGTCAGGTTTTTATTAATGCTCAGTATTTGTTCTACATGTTTATTTCAAACTATTTTGTATATTTTATAATTTTATTTATGTTTTTAGACACAGATCTCACTCAGACCTGGTTACAGATACATTATTAACCAGTTATTACATGTTAATACATTCATTATACAGATATATACAATAATTATGACAATTTTTTATTTTTATCACACTTTTTCAAACACTTCAAAAATCTCAACACCAATAAACTCAAAGAGAAAAATGTAAAAACAACAGACAATTGAAGTAAAAAACTCTATGAACTAATTGATGCAGCAATATAAATCAATAATGATAATAATGAAAATGTTCTCGTCTCAGTGGGTCGCCAACCCGCTCAACGACATGTACGCAGACGCCGTCACCACGGTGATCCTGGAGGTCCAGTCCAACCCCACCGCCCAGAAATGTCAGTGAACGCATCACGAGGGAATTTATTTTAATTTCACTGATGAACAGAAACTTTACTGACGCTTGTTTGTTTGTTTGTTTGTTTGTTTGTTTGTTTGTTTGTTTGTTTGTTTGTTTGTTTCAGTCCACGAGGGCAGGAAGGAAACGTTCGACATGGAGCTGTTCGTCGAGCGACTGGAGCTGATGCTGCAGTGAGTCTGAACACCTGTAGCTACACCTCGAAAATGGTTTTAATGGTTAAAATATCTGACAAAACTGTAGAATCTGACACTTTTTAAGTTAAAATTAAACCTAATTGATCCAAATATAAGAGAATAAAACTTTTAAATGAAGGTAGAGATTAAATATTTTCTGTTTTCACCTGGTAAAATGTTTTTTTTTTTCCGTTTCAGCGACATGTTCGGGGACGACTGCGTGAATTTCAAAGACAGTAAAAGCCTGAGTGTGACGGTGGACGGAGTCACGGCGTGCATCGACCCAGAGACCAGAGTGAGTCCAGCGTCTGACATCTATTCTATACACGAACATTAAAGGGATAGTTCCACGATTCTCGATACTAATTCGATACCACGATTAAAAAAACAAAAACAAAACAGAACCCATGTACTTTTAAATTCACTACTTTATTGAAAACTGTTTCAACATCTTTTTGCACAGAATTTAATAGGGCTGCCCCCAAATAGTCGACCAAGCACCGGTCGACCAAAAAATCATTAGCCAACCAAAATTTCATTGGTCGATTGGTCGCAGGAAAAAAAAAAAACATTTGGAGCCGTGTCTGGTTAAAATTAAAGCAGAAGTAAGCGATCCGGTGGTTTTGGCTAACTTCCTGTCAGCAGATGGAGTTAGCAGTCCCCGCCCTCGTCCCTACGTCACCACATTCACGCGCATCCCTTGGCTGCACACACAGAGAGGACCGCCCCTTTATGCCGTTCTCTCTCCTCATTGGATAAAGGTTGTAGGATACAAGGAAAGTTTTCTCCTCGGCTTACAGCAGAGCAGAGTGACTGACAGACCCGTGTTTCAGACCAAACACTCTATAGAAGTGATTACTGTCGAAAGATATAACTATTTAAGACTTATATTAACACAAACATTCCGCTTACTTCTGCTTTAAGTCAAAATCAATATGACTGAACTGCAGAGGTGGCAAAAGTACTCATATTCTGTACTTAAGTAGAAGTACAGATACATGTGTAAAAAAAATACTCTGGTAAAAGTAGAAGTACTGATTCAACTCCTTTACTCAAGTAAAAGTAAGAAAGTACAGGCTCTGAAATGTACTTTCAAAGTAAAAGTAAAAAGTAAAAATGAATTTTTGCCGTTAATGAAACCTACATCATTTGATAATTTTGTTAAACAAAAAAAGTTCAGACAGAATAATCAAGATTGAACTGACCAGAGGCAGTGTTTCCCAACGTTTGGGCCGCCACAGACCTCACAAATAAGAATTTTGTAAACAGCGTTTCATCACCTCTCTTCACTGCCAGTCAGTCCACCTGCCGTCTCTCTCGCGTGCGGTCGCACCGCACGTACACGTGCGCGCGCACACACACGTGCGCGCGCGCGCACGTACACACTGACACGGGCACATGGACAGGTTTGCTGCTCGTAAACGGTAAATGCGCTATATCGCGCTGATTGTACGGTGTTCAACCCCCCCGTCGGATAGTCCGACCACCACCGCTTCCTTCCTCCATGCTGCTGCCTCCATGTCGCTGCTACAGTACAAGTTGGTAACTCGGTTCTCTCTACGCTACCGCCCCCCCCTCCCTCCTCCCTCCTCCCTCTTCTTCTCCCTCCCTCCCTCTCTAGTTCGTCACGTCTTTTACCGGTGCTTTTACGTCGTGTCAAAAAAAAAAAGTAACGAGCCTGTTTTTACAATGTAACTAAGGAGTAGAAAGTACATATTTTTGGGTATAAATGTAGGGAGTAAAAGTAAAAAGTCGTCAGAAAAATAAATACTCAAGTAAAGTACAGATACCTGAAAAATCTACTTAAGTACAGTAACGAAGTATTTGTACTTCGTTACTTGCCACCTCTGCTGAACTGTATATGAAAGGCTATAGGGCTTTTAATTTGAGGGGCCAGATACAGGAAGTTGTGACATGATTAGTCGAGTAATAACCTATTGGTCGACCAAGGGAATTATGGTGATAGGAGAATTTCCCAAAATGTTGAACTATCCCTTTAACGTCTGGTTCATCATAATGGTATAAATCAATACTCAATAATCAGCTGATAACACCATGGTGACCTCTGACCCTCAGGCCGTGACCTGCGCGGACGACGACTCTCTGAGGGAGATGGTGGAAGTGGCCGTCCACCGTCTCTACGACGCCCTGAGCCCCGCCTTCACGCCACGCCCCCTCTGTGATGTCATCAGCAGCAGCAGCGCGTTGCCGTCGGTGATGTAGCGGTGGACGATGAACTGGCGTTTCTCTGTCACTCTCTTCAGTCCTCGTAGTATCGATCGATCACCAATAATCGGTCGATAACGGACCGATGCAGATGTTCGTTCATTTCTTTGACTCGAGGACTTTTGAGTTTTTCCAGCTTCTTCGTTGGAAACTTGGTTCCAAAGGAATCGGCTTCAGGAGACGGACCACCAATACCTTTATTGATTGATTGTTTTTGTACTTGATTTGTCTATAAAACAAAAGTTTGAGTTCTTCACAAGGAAAATAAACATTTGTCCAGAGAGAGAGAGAGAGAGGGTCACTGAGTTTCTGTCCTCGAAGATAAAAAGTGAGTTAGATTTAATGTGAGTGAAACAACAATGACATCATCAATACTGCAGATAATTTATCAATCATCTTGTTTTCTATGAAACAAAATTAAGGTTAAAATCATCAAAAATGTTCGTATTGTTAAATAAAAGCAGAAAATTGTTGCATTTTAGAAACTGGAAAACAGAATTTTTTTCATTAATTTAGATTTTCTACAAGAATTTATCTGCAAAATATTTTAATTATTGATTAATAATTTAGAGTATTTTCTTTTTTACACTAACTTTAATATTTTTTTGGCTACAGGTTTTATGTTTTTATGATGCAAGTCGATCTCATCTTGGTCTGAATATTGATATTTTTAGATTAAAATATAAAAATAAAATCACCAGAGATTAAAATAGTCAATAAATTACATTAAAGCAGAATGTTTAAAAATGTTTTTGACAAATGATCCATTAATGAGAACCATGAGATCTTGCTGAAAGCTCAGGAAGAAACGTGAGTTGATAAAATATCAGAATATCAATAAAAACTCTTTATCGATCAGCACTTTAAATCAGACAGTAGAACGTTTTATTGTGAAAGGGCAGACTGAGCGGACGCCTCAGTCCGACGACGACGACACAGTGACGTTAACAACATGACTCGCAACCGACCTTTAATTGGATCAATACAGACGATCGTCAGCATGTACATAACACACAGACACACACATCACAGTGTACAGGACTCAACACACACACACACACAGTATCAGATAGACACAATATTAAAAATACTGACAAGTGCATTTGAATACCACAGAAGAGAAGAGAAGGCACGTTGAGCTCTGACATGTCAAAAATAAACATTTAAAACGATAATATGGCTTCAATCAATCGACAAAAAAACACAAAACTTACCACAAAATAAATCTGACACAGTAAAAACATGTGATGAGAATAAACTCTGGTACCAAACAGCTCGAGTGACACAAACCAAACAGCTGAAAACACTCTGAAGTTTAACATCTGTGTCTTTATCCCCCCCCCCCCCCCAAAAAAAAAACAGACACAGTCACAAAAATAAAAGCAACAACACAACGATATTTTATACAAAGATATAATAATAACCTGCCCTCGTACAGTAAGAAACAAACAGGTGAAATGTTCAGATAACTGACCTCAAACCAGGATAAAATAAAATAACAGGGAGGTGTTTTAAAACTGTTTAGGTTAGGACAATTTTATACTGAAGTTTTAAGTTTTTCCTTTATTTTTATTAAGTGATTTAACATTTTGTCTATAAAAATTTACAAAATAGTAAAAAAAAAAATGCCCAATGTAACTTAAAATGTATCAAAAGTCCCTTCAATCAAATATTCAATTTATTATAAAAAAAAAACAAAACAGTTGAGCTATCCATTTATCAATCACAATTATTGACTGAAAAACGACTTAAATTATTTGTTTCATTGCTGATCAACATTCAATCAATTAATCAGCTTATTGTTGCAGATGTGATACACAGTAAATACAATTGATTGACAGGTTTTAGTGGTTTTAAGGAGATGATGAACATTTATGTGATATAAAATACGGTGTCATGTAGCTCAGTGGGTCGAGTTGAAGGCACTTAACACTGTCACGTTCAAGGGTTCGATTCCCACTGAGTCTTAAAACAGAAACACTTTTTAACCCTTTAAACTCTCCAACCTATTTTAACCCTATTTGTACTTTATTAATATCATTTATAGAATTATAAAAACATTTTGAGCCTTAAAAATAAAACTTTGACCTCTGTGTTTTTGACTTTTTACTGTTTTTTTATTTGGCAGCTGCACGTGTCATTGACTCTCAGTGCACTTTGACCTTTTGAAGCTGCAACTAATAATCATTTTGACTATTAATTAATCAATTAGTCTATCACACAGTAAAAAAAAAAACAATTGATTCTGATGTAAAGACAAAAAAAAAACATCAAATAACCACAAATTAGAAGTTGACAACGTCAAATCTTTGGCATTTTTTGTGCTGTTGTGATAAAATATATAATATTTCTAAAGCTTTTAACAACATTATCCATTATTACAACATGTTGTGTTGATGCTGTTTCTATAAAATGCTGGTGACAAACACTTTGTCTCAATAGCGTCAGTTAGAAATAAATGTTTTTCTCTCATTAGACAGAAACTCTGTGCACATAAATGATTGTCATATTGAAGTTGAACCTTTTTGAAACATTAAGTTCAACTCAGCAACAGTTTGACTGATGACTGAGCTACAACAAGCGTTACATTTGGCCTTTAGGGAACTAAAACGAGAGCCGGGCTTCAGCTATAAAAGTGAACGACGACTTTATGTAACAGAAATAAACGTGTAACATTCAGGAGCAAAAAAAAATCTTTGGTGGGACGTTCAAGAACTAAAAACGGACGTAGGAGCGTACAGTTGCTGGTCGTATCGTGTAGTGTGTCATCAGAAGACGAGTTGGTCTGAGTTTGTACGGTGGCTGGCGGGGACCAATCGGAGCTTTAGCGACATTTTATTGGACGAATAAAGTATTGACCAGATGATCGATCACCACAGTTAAACACAGTTTGATTGTGGAAGCAACATCTGATCTGAGCACCGTTCAATCAGCACCAACGACGGTTTGATACCTGGAGAAGGTTCGATACCCAGCAGCGGCCCTCGCTGCCACAGCTTCAACAGGACAATATGTTAGTTCGAGTCACTAAAGGACGTTAAAGAGACGCGGAGAGGACGGACTGAGCAGCGATTTGAAACCACGGTCTGACCACACAGGAGGACGACTGGAAGGAGACGTTTTGTTTCTTTTTCTTTTTCTTATTATAATTAGGGATCAACTGATATGGTTTTATCAGGGTCGATACTGATACCGATTATTAGTAATCAAGGAAACCGATATTTAACCGATATTCATTTGCAGTAAAAATGAAAATTTAAAAATAACACACCAGGGATCAGACTGAATACAGTCAACAGTTTGTTTCTGTTTTGTTCACTGTGAAAACCTTTGGGACATTGTTAAACAGCCAAGAGAGACGGCTTCGTTAGAGCCAAAGGAGTGCGTTTATGCGTTTAAAAATACATTTATTTTATTGGTTATTGGTGAAAAAAAACGGCCGATATCGATTATCAAAAAAAAAAAGGGAAATATCGGTCGATAATCGGTTGAACTCTGATTGTAATTAAATTCATTAAAAACGTTTTTCTGATTGAATGTGTCTCGATGTGATCAGACTGAGATCTGCTGCAGCAACAAAGCGTCAGTGCGGCGGCTTCAGGACGGAGCCGCTTTAAGAAAATAAAAAATAAAAAAAGTCGTAAAAGTTTGTGAAACCAGCACAGGAGGACGTGAGCGGGACAAACCGGGCGCCGTCCGTCGTCCCGTTCCCGTCCCTCAGCACTGCGTCCTCCTTGGTGTCGATCTGGTGTTGCCTCTGCAGCCGGAACATCAGCGCCTTCTCGCTGCGACTCACCGCGCTCGTCTCCGTCAGGTCCTCGAAGGAGCGCCGCCGCTGCTCCGAGCGCTGCGTCCGGGCGGCCGAACGCCTCCTGCAGCGCCTCCTCGTCCAGGTGGGAGTCGAAGCTCGGGTCCTCCTGGATGGTGGCCATGCGGGGGGAGTCCAGAGGAGGGGGAGGGGGAGGAGGGGGAGGGGGAGGGGGAGGGGCCGCCACCGCAGGAGGAGGAGGAGGATGGTGAGGAGGAAGAGGAGGATGATGACAGCAGGAGTCTGGACCGGGCCGAAGCCGAAGCGGAGACCGGCGCGGTGCTGGTCTGCTGCGGACCGGACGGCTGGAAGCGCAGGTTGGTGGTCGGGAAGGTCGGAGGCTTGAAGATCCGGACGGACGCGGACTCCAGGCTGCTCAGGAGCTCGGCATTCTGGGAAAATGAACAGAGTCAGTTGAGTTGGTGTAGGGATGTCACGATTATAAATTTTCTTGGATAAATAATCACGGTAGTACGATTACCACGATTATTATGCATTAATTAATTTCACAACACTATATATGAATGTGTAAAATCAATATAGTCAAAATATAACTACATTATTGATAATATACACAAAATATTTTAAGTATCATTAATATAGGACCAATTATTACTCCCCCAGAGGAAGTATTTGAAATATTGAAGTCATTAATTGTCATCTATACCAAATGTTTGAGTTTATTTTAATAATTTTTTACATTTTATTATTACAAATGGCACACTGACATTTAAATTCCTACCAATTTAATGTTACGTGAGGTAAATGGACCAGTATCTGTGCATTTAGCTTTACTTTGGCGCTACATCTGCCGATACGGTTCCGATATAATCTTTTTTGGAGAGTGACAGTATTTAGAAATCTTTACGATAGATTACTTGTGGCGTTTAATACCACGAGGAATTGTGACAATAAGTAATCGTGACATCCCTAGTTTGATGGTTAAAGATGAACTCTCTCCTCCTCTTTGTCTCTAACCCTCCTCTCCTCCATGTGCGTTTGTTTTCAACAATTAAGCCGGTGAGAAATCAATCCATGGAGCGGTGGATAAGGTTATTTATCATCTACCATGTTACCATGTTTATATCTGTGTAGTCTTATCTGTCATAAACAAGAGATTACGGGTTACGTTTGTGTGGCGGTGCCGCAGAGACGAGAGCTGGGACACCGGGTCGGAGGCTCTGATCTTACAAGGTTGGTTTTCAGCCAAGAGACGCTAGGTGGAAGGCAGAGAGCCTCCATTCTCCCAGGTAATGATTCGTATCAGACATATTTCCTCCTTTTGCTGCAATTTCATTACATTAATTGTGAAAAACAAGTAATTGTGACATCCCTAAAATACACACAATCAGATACTCACACTGGGGAAGAACAGAGACTTTGTGGTTTGCTCGTATTGTTTATCCAGCTTCTTGTCCTGAGAGAAGAAGATAAAGAAACTTTATTAATCCTGAAGGAGGTTGTTCACAGAAGAAAAGACAAAAGACAAGAGTAAACTAAACTAATCTCTGCACATCTTATAAAATATATATTTAAATGACTGTCCACCTGATCTATACAGACTAAAGACAGGAAAGACTTTATCATCTTCAGATTCTGGCTGTAGCACCTTAATCCCTTAGTATTAGTCGTAATACATCTCTGTAACGCGTCAGTCAGACAGTGTGACAGTGTGTAGTTTAGTTTAGTTCCTGACAGAGACAGAACGGAGCGACTCACCACACAGTGGACCAGGATGCTGATAGGAACCCAGAAGAGCAGAGAGAACGCCACCACGACCCCACGATGTTGTCGGCCAGAAACTTCCCAAACGTGTTGATGTCCAGTTTGTCGATGAAGTCCCACAGACGCTCCACCACGTCCTGCACCTGCTTCATGCACTTCCCCTGCAGGAGACACACACACACACACACACACACACACACACACAAGCTGTGTTTACACACATACACACAAGCTGTGTTTACATGGAGCCAAATATTCAGATTAGATTCGGTTTAGAGTCCAAACTGAATGAAAATGCTCCATATAAACAGCTCAATCACAACAAACAAGCCCAAACCAAATCAAGTTTCATTCGGTTTCACAGAGGCAGAATAAACCTTTTCTTAAATCGATCAAAAGTATAAAAACAATAAAATCAAATCATGTAAACAGTTGACCTGAAAGACTCATTCAGAAAGGATTCAATCAGAAAGAGGAAAAAGTCTCCATGTAAACCCACCTACACACACTCACATCCCGCTTGTCTTTAATGTGTTTTTTTTGGGGGGGGGGTTTCCCCCTTTTACAAAGCATTTTATATAATAACACGTGAACATGGGGTGTTTTCTATTATAATAACACAAGGAAATAAATAATTAACCAAAAACTTAAACAAAAGAGGGGCTTTTCAGGGAAATATACCTTTCCAATGCTTTCAGATGTCTTCAAATTTGGAATGAGTGTGATGTCATACCATTCATCAACAGATGGTTTAAGCCATTTCTTTGTGATTACAGCTAAACTCAGTTCCAAATAAATAGTTTTCACACTCATAGTAGTTGAGCTAGAAGTTTGTCTTCAATGTGTTTTAAAGCTGCCGTGTGTGTGTGTGTGTGTGTGTGTGTGTGTGTGTGTGTGTGTGTGTGTGTGTTTCCACTCACCGCTCCGTCACAGAAGCCCACGGTGCAGGGTTTCCCTTTACGCAGGAACAGGAAGTTGCCCGTCTTGTCCTGGTAGGGGGCGCAGATGCCGCTGGTGCTCCGGCAGCAGACTCTGCACGACGCGTTGGTTTCTATAGAGACGAGAGGGAACAGATACAAGACTGAGACGGATGCATCATCATCATCATCACCACCACCACCTTGGTCTCACGCCGGTGTGGTCGTTACCGTTGCAGGCGCAGGGCTGCAGCTTCAGGACGGCCTGACAGAAAGGAACGCACTCCCCGTCCAGACACTCGCCGCTGTCCAGACACGCCGTCTTATCGGGAGCGTTTTCAGGAGGAGGACACTCGCTGCTGTTTCCTGTCACAACACACATAACAACACACACACACTAGTTTTTTGGTTATTGTTAGATGATTTGATCAGATCTGATCCAAGAGCATCTGTTGTTGTGAGTCTGTCCCTCACACACCTTGTGCTTCTGAAAGTAAACTGTAAATTATTAGTCAACATGTTGTTGTCAAGGTAACATGAAAGTGGGTAGGTGCTGTTCCATCCATGTTTATAGTATCTGGACCCTCACAGACTCTCACACTCAGTCACTTTACAGCTGACAAAGAGAGAGGGAGTGATGCTGCCTGTCGCTCAGGTGGAGCTGTGACACAGCAGTGTTTTGATTCTGCGTGTGTGTGCGTGTGTGTGCGTGTGTGTGTGTGTGTGTAGTGTGTGTGTGTGTGTGTGTGTGTGTGTGTGTGTGTGTGTGTGTGTGGACAGTAACATCTCGGCAGACGACATGCTCTACACGGAGACGGACCTGGAGGACAGCATGGAGAAGATCGAGACCATCAACTTCCACGAGGTGAAGGAAGTGGCCGGCATCAAGTTCTGATGTTACCACGCCGGACAGTTGCTGGGCGCCGCCATGTTCATGATCGAGATCGCCGGCGTCAAGGTAACGGACGCTCACCGCCACTCACACGACTCAGCTGTTCAACCCTCTGTTTGGTGTTTTGTTTTTTGCTTTTTTACTTTATTTTGCAAATAAATCGATGTACAAACCAATAAGGCTAATAGTAAACTTGTAAATATAAATAAATACAAAACATAAGATATAAGAGCATGAAATAAAATAAACAAACATCAAATAAACAAGACAAAGAAAGGAAAGTATGTTACTAAGTAGTAAAGTAAATAAAATTAGAACAATTTAACATTTACAATCAATAATCGATGAGTTTGTGACCAGATCAATAAACTGAGTCTGACAAACAGGAAATCAGAAGTAAGGCTTCTAAAACATAGCAGCATCCCTTCAAAATAAAAGCATGGAAATTACAAATCCTTTTAAAAAAAGAAACTGTTTTTAACACCGTGTTGTCCTGCACTTTATCGTCATCATGGTCTAAATGGAAGCGCATATTGATAAGTAATTTCATCAACTCACAAAAAATATTTCCCAGAGTGCACCTCTTCACCTAAACTTCATTATCACATAATATCACATTATGTAAATTATAAACATATGATGAATCGCAGTAGTGATTCACTCTCTCTGCTGCGACAAAGAACAGATGTTATTATGATTTATTTATCTTAGTTGGAGCAGAAACAGTGAAGATTAAAAACGCAGCTGTGTTTTGATTAAAAAGTGATTGATTGAAAATCCTAATCAATAATCACAGACTTCAGGCTCCAGAGTCAATTTCTCTTCATTTGATGAGCAAAATAAACTGTTTTAAAGACGTCGCCTCGGGCTTTAAGGTTGAAGGATGGTTTTATAATTTTAACATTTTGTTGAATAATCCAATTAATAATAAACAAATGTATACTTTTAGGATCATTTTATTCATTTGTATGTTGTGTTAATCCTATATATGCTTTTTTTTGGTGTTGATGTATAATTAATTCAAATATCATGACAAGGAGAGTTTGAAGGTGGATCCGTGACTAAATCTGAAGTTATATTCCATCTACTGATTACCTTGTTTTAACCAGTCAACAGGGCTCGGAGGTGTGTGTATATTAACCTACACCTGAAATACACAGCATCATAAAATATGGCATTGCACTTATACTTATATATTGAATATAAACAGGGTATCGCACGGGGTCTTAAAAAGTCTAAAA
>NC_140917.1:4816204-4848783 GCF_045865225.1 Trachurus japonicus | reverse complement strand
TTTTTTCAGAGGGGAACCCTCTGGGCCTTCAAGGTATTCAGTGAAGGCCTAAGAAAAAATATTGAAATATTGTACTACTATATATTTATTTATTTATTTTATTTTATTTTATTTTATTTTATACAGTGAGTAACACACAAGTAATATTTTCTAGATCATTGTTATAAAGTTGGACTAATATTTCTTGGGAAACAATGGGTTAATATAATGGAACGGGAAATGGACCAATCACAATTTTTCTTCCAACGGTATCTGGGCAGTAAATCATCGACTCCCCCTGCAGGGCCTTCGCTGGCTGTGACTGAAGGCCCGTGTAATGCAAGTCAATGTGGGCATGAATTTGAGATTGACAGGTGTCTTAGCCAATCATATTCCACTGAGTTGTGGGCGGGACCATATCACGACATCTTCCGGGTATTCGCGAATACCCGGAAGCCGCCAAAATACTGAGGGAGCGGGTTGCCAAGTCCGCTTATTATACGTGACTTTGGGCTTGTTTTTCTGTGAAGTCGCTTATATTGGTAGTCGTGGGTTGCGGGTTTTTGGGCTTGTTGTTAAAGTGTAGTTACTTATTTTAGGGCTGCTTCCAGCTCCATGAGTTGTCAAGCAGATATTTTCGACATGTTATTTAAACGCAGGATAGTTTGTCCTCCTGCTGGATGTGTCACCCCCGTTCCCCCCGCCCCTCCCTTCCTCCGTACACACAACCGGCACTTTGCCACGGTGACAACAACAATCAAGATGAATGTCTGAATCTAGCGGTTTTCCGGTGCTGTTACTGCTACAAACGTTTCTGGTTTGGAGACTCGGACGTGAAAGCACGTCATCACTGCTGTTTTCACCGAGCAGCGGTGCTGCCGTGAGCCTCCCGAGTCCCGCCCCCGTCCCTACAGCCTCCACCGGCGGTGTCACGGAGCTGCTAACAGAGACCTGCTCCACGCCGCTGACACCCCCACCACCCCGTCTTAGAGCGACATCACTACTCACCTCATCTACTGACACGGTCAATATCTATTCAAGTGCAGTTTTGTTGAGACTTGATAAGCCATTTTATTTATTGTTTTGGTTGTGCGTGGTTTTATATTTGAGTGCATCTTTTCTTAACAGAGGACAGGGTCTATTCTTGTTTTTGGTTGTGATTTTTATTCAAGTGCAATTTTTGATTTTTGAAAATATAATATAATATATTCCATTTACAATGAAAAAAAAGTATTAAATAGTTAATTTGCATTTAATGTTAATGGTTCAAAGGATGTCAGGCTGAAAGGTCGGCCGACTCGACCCCCACACATTTTGACCTCACCAAATCTGGCCCGCTTTGCAAAAAGTTTGGGGACCCCTGGTGTAAACCTACAATTTTATACCGGTAGTTTGATAGCCATTAAGGCCAGTGAAAAATGGCTGAGCATTTACAAAGAGCTTGTGCCTTTTTCCCATGTCACCTCAGGAGGTGTTTGTTTTATAGCCACTTTTGGCAGAAATATTAAATCTACAGTGAAATTCAACTGTGTCTAAGCTCAAACAAACACAAAAAACATTATCAAAAATACATCTAAAGCTAAACAAATGTGAATGTGTGATTTGCTTGTTTCATTTTTTCTTTTTAAAAATAAGTGATTCATGATAGCCAGCTTTTTCCAGAATCACCTTGTGTGTTGTGAAGCCAGTTAGGGCAAAGAAACATGTAATATGCCGACCATCCATGTGACAAGGCTCTGGCTATTATTTCTATTGCTATGTTAAATTTTTTATTGCTAGATGGTCCTATTGAAGGCCCAGGGTCTGGGTCCACGGTTCGCCACTGAGTTTTTTGGTTATTGTTAGATGATTTGATCAGATCTGATCCAAGAGCATCTGTTGTTGTGAGTCTGTCCCTCACACACCTTGTGCTTCTGAAAGTAAACTGTAAATTATCAGTCAACATGTTGTTGTCAAGGTAACATGAAAGGGGGTAGGTGCTGTTCCATTCATGTTTATAGTATCTGGACCCTCACAGACTCTCACACTCAGTCACTTTACAGCTGACAAAGAGAGAGGGAGTGATGCTGCCTGTCGCTCAGGTGGAGCTGTGACACAGCAGTGTGTTGATGCTGTGTGTGTGTGTGTGTGTGTGTGTGTGTGTGTGTGTGTGTGTGTGTGTGTGTGTTGTATATTCCAGAAGACCACTGATTACTTTACCATGTTCTCATGTCTGTTCTGACCGGAGAACATGAGACTGTCACCGTCCAAGACAAGTTAATGTGAATAATCGAGTCACACGGCTAACGTTAGCTCGCCGTTAGCTCCGCGTTAGCTCCGTGTTAGCTCCGTGTTAGCCATGCTAACCGTTAGCTCGTCTCCGACTTTTACCGGACCGGGATAAATCCGGTTTAATATTTAACGACCACGGCGTCATGTTGGCAGAACAGTGATCGGTAGGATCGGTCTACAAGCTGCAACCCCCCCAGGTTTATCCATCAACTTGCTATCTTGCTGGTGTCATACTGTACTGATAAATACAACATATAGAGGTGGGGGCTTGTCATTTACTGCTGTAAATTCACACACAAATGTCTTTAATTGAAGCAGACAGTCATGCACCTGCCATGTTTTAATTTAAGTTTTTGTGTTTTACTGTGATTCTAAGGAGCCACTGAGAACTGAGTGACCGGTGCCAACAGAAGGAGGACATCATGTGAAGTTATGGAGCTGTGATGATGATGAAACCAGAAAACCTCTGATGAGAGAACAGACCAACTGTTTGTTTATTATTCCATGTCCACATTTGACCTCACACTTTTTAGGATGAACTTAAAATTGACAGTGAAGATTTGGAAGCAGCTATTTTCATAGTCCAGTTAATACAAATGTTTTATTCAGTCGATGATTGTTATCATTGAAAATGTAATAATAAAGAAAGTTACTGTGATTAAATTGTAGTATTTCTTTTACATATTTACCATAACCTCATGGTCAATGTAATGTGACACTTTGGTGAATTATCGTTTTCAGTATCATAGATTAGTTGACAAGACACATCAGGAAAGCACAAGCTCTGATATTCATCTCTGGATGCTTTATTATTTCAAGGAGGGTAACAAGATTAAACATTTGTATTTTTCTTGTGTGTAGTGAAAGCATACATAGAAATAGTCCTGGAAAGTTTTTTCCTGAATTTATTATTGATTACAGCAGTGTGTCGTGGTGTTAATGTTACTGTAAAGGCCCATTAAAAATCAGTAAAGCAAATCTTAGTAAATAAACTAGAAAAAGCATTTCCAAGAATGGAAATGGTGTGACTGCTGATAGCAACTGAACACTGTTGCAGAATTAGCAAATAGTGCAAGCAGTGATCACCATACAAATGTTTGACCAAGGTCGGAATAGAACCCACAACCTCATGATCATTAGATTTCCACTCTGCCTCTAGGCCACGGTGCACACACAGTTGCAGAGACTGTTGTCTGTTAATGATCTGCACACTGTCAACATCAAGAAAGCTTGAGAGTCAAGCTTGAATGACTTAGAATGAAAGTTTCTGTGAATTTCAGGCTGAGAGCAGCAGTTTCAACATGAAGCAAGTTATCAGAAGTCAACAGAGGACAACTGGGAAAATAATTCACTATAATTGTTGTTGAGGCAAGAATTGAACCAGCAACCTTCAGGTCTCCAGACCAGCAAGCTAACCACTAGGCTAAGGCTACAGACAGAGACAGTATGTGAGGGGTAAAGAAAACCTTTGATAAGAGGATCACTGGCTTCTGCTTAAAAAAAAAAGTAAGAAATCGAACCCATGACCTCATGATCAATAAACCTTTACTCTGCCACTTCGCCACAGAGAGCACAGACATAAGCATGTTTCAGACAGAGTTGTGGAGAATTCTCAGCATTGGGCTGAATGAGAGCAGAGAGCTCCCTGGCTGCATTTAAAAAATATTTAAAATTATTATCTAAGTCTCTTTGCATTTTTGACCAGAATTTTAGCCAGAAAGACAAGTGTGGCTACAAAACTGGAGAAAATAATTTGTCTAGAGTTTAATTTGCAGAAAAAGTTAAATATTTTAAAAAGTATAAATAGTTAAAAAGAGAAAAGTAACGCCGATAAAGTTCAAAAAAAGCTGCACGTTTTGATATATGAATTGTTGAAATAGCACAACACCTAACACACTAACCATATGGCCACAGAGAACCTGAGTTACAATGAGCTTTATACTATGAGGAATCAAAGACTGTCCAATGACAGCTGAATAATTGGAATCAAAAGTCAAGCAATGATGTGAAATGACTGAGGCAGGAATCGAACCCATGACCATATGATCACTAAACCTTTACTCTGCCACTCGGCTACAGAGAGCACACTGCTTTCAAGACTGTTGTCATTCATTGTAATGTGATGATGTGCTGCAAACTGGTACGAGTAATCAAGGAGATAACAAACACCTGTAACCAATTGAAGGCGGGGGAGGAGAGCAGAATTCAACATAACATAACAAGAGTTCTTCCCTTGGATTCGAACCAGTGACCTTAGGGTTGGCAGGCAGTTACCCTAACCCCTACACTACAGAGGAGTTGTCAAGAAGAGAGGTTGAGACTTTGATGAATGTGAGATTTTTCAATGATGCTTAAAACAAAAATAAATTAATAATAAATTAGCCACACCAAGTAAGAAGAGGACTTTTTTGTGACCTGTGACTATTTTTTGGTGAATTAAAATGAATTAAAAAGCACTTAACAGCAAGTTACAAAGTTGAGCTCCTTCTCCTGCTGATGTGAAAAAAATGCATTGAGCTTAATGAGAGCAGAGAGCTCCCTGGCTGCATTTAAAAAATATTTAAAATTATTATCTAAGTCTCTTTGCATTTTTGACCAGAATTTTAGCCAGAAGACAAGTGTGGCTACAAAACTGGAGAAAATAATTTGTCTAGAGTTTAATTTGTGGCCATGCTGACAGTTTAGCCAGAAAAACTCTAGAATGTTTTTTTGCCTCTCTCCACTCTGACACCACTCTGGCTCTGCTCGTTAGACGCAATACACACACATTATAAAGCTGAAAAAAATCAGAAAAAGTTAAATATTTGAAAAAGTATAAATACGGTAGTTAAAAAGAGAAAAGTAATGCCGATAAAGTTCAAAAGAAGCTGCACGTTTTGATATATGAATTGTTGAAATAGCACAAAGTATGAAGGACTAGAAGAAGACCGTAAAAAGGCGGAAGAAAATGGCCAAACAGAAGAACAATAGTGTGACTGCTTCAGCAGTCACACTAATTAATTTCATGTTTAAACTGCACTAGTAATTTAAGCATTTCACAGCATTGAAAACGTTTTATGAGCTGTTGATGATGTAAAGGTGAGCCATACTGTCAGACAAGCTTGTATTGTATTAGCTGAATTTCCAGTACATCATCATGTTGGTAACCTGCAAAAAATATGTGCATGTATATAATAGGAATGTAAAATAATAGCTAATAGCTGGGTGAATGCTGTAACGTGGTCGACAGGTCGGAGCTCCAGCAGCCGATCATCGGTGATGCAGGTGAGGTAACGTCAAGTCCAGGAGCCGTCGTCACCCACCAGTTTCAGTCCATGACAGTTAATGTGTTGCAGCTTTACAGTCTGAGACAGAAACTAGTCTCTGGGTTCTGTAAAACAATTTAAAACAATATCAAAATACGTTTCACAGCTTTACATTAGCTTATTAATGCTAACATCGGCTACAATAACGTGACACATTACTCCTCATGGGGTCTATGTATATGTAGTTCAAACATGGACATGTATTTAATAAGCTTCTGAGATTACTTTCACCGTTAAATATGAAGTTTACCTCGAGTTGTAGATGCTAACGGTGTTAGCAGCGTAGCCGCTCGGCAGTTAGCCGGTGTTGTCGTTACCCGATCTGCGACGCTACCCGATCTGTGACAGCCACGTACGGCAACTCCACTTGGACAAACTTAGTTGAATTGACTTAGGACCACTGCCCTATGTGTGTCGCCAGAGACGGTTTATCTTTTTATTTATTTTTTTAAATACTTTATTAGTAATGTAAATTGAGGGTTGGTTGTGGTGGTCTGGATCTTGATGCTCAGAAAACAGGAACACAGGCGGACTTTTAATGTTTACTGTCCTCTTTTCTCGCCGGCCTCATCACCATGACAACCACAAACAATCACAACTACCACAACACTCACTGAATAAACGAGTCTGCCGCGGCTGTCTTATGACGGACCTCCGCGGTTTTTATTTTATTTTATTTTATTTTTTAATCATTTTCACAGTACCGTATTTTGATTTCACAGAACTTTAAGCATGTACGCAAATCGGGCAGTGCCCAAATGAAGTTTGTCCAAGTGGAGTTGCCGTAGGCAGCTGTCCAAGATGGCGGCCGGTCTGCGCATGCGCATACCAGTTTTGTCACAGATCGGGTAGCGTCGCAAATCGGGTAGTGACAGGTGTTGCTGGGTAAACTAGCAGCCTCGGAGACACGGGTCCGACCCGCCCCTCGACCTCCTTAGCTCCGCCCCCTCGTCCAAATATGGTTTCTTCTGGCTCCAAAAATCAAAAATGGCGGCGCCCTGAAAGCCAATCTCCGGGCTTCACAAACGGCCCTTCACAAACCAATGGGTGACGTCACGGAGGGTTGCCACTTGGTCGGGATCAATCTCCTGTTTTCCCATGGATGTATTATTCATTAGATTCACATGACGTCACTGTGTTTCTGCGCCGCCATATTTGTGTCCGAATCAGGGCAACCTGGGCACAGATCACAGCGTCACGTTACCAGAACAAGTGGAGTAGTAGGAGGAAATCAGCAAGAGACCGAAAATTGACGTTATTTGAAAGATGCCAGGATTATATTGTGCTGTTGGCTGTGATAGCAGTCACCAAAAAAAACCCCGGACTGCAGTTTTATTCCATCCCAAAAGACGTAAAATATAGCCGGAATAAATGGTTGACAGCAGGCAGTCTGTCAGTGGCAGCATGGGCTGTGACAAGTCTCACAAAAAGAGGGGATTCACTTTTTCTTTTAATAACATGGATATATTGAATTCTGCATTTTGATTACTTTCTTATTAATTATCACTGATTCTGCATTTAGGGTCTTTTATTTCTGTATAACAGACCGTTGCTAAGTAAAACGGGCCGTTGCTAGGGACGCCGCTCTGATCAGCGCAGCAGGGCAGAAGAACTATAAGGATTTTTACCTTGTGTTTCATTTTTACCAGCTTCAGACTAATTGTGATGTTAGAAAAATGACTTGTAGCTTGTTAGAGGGAGAGTGGAGGCTCTCTGCCTCCCTCACCGCTGCTGGAATCAAACCTGCGATCAGAGCGGACAGAGCGGACGGGCCAGCGCAGTGTCACAGCTGTGACCAGCTGTGTCTGTGCCACCGCGAGTCCGTGACACAAACGTGTCCCGTAACCGTCATCTCTTATGACAGACAGGACGACATAAATGCGCACATCGTAACATTTACATGATAATTCATCAATCTACTGATTGATTATCAAAAGCTCGTTGAAAACAACTACACACGAGTCGACCGAGAGGAGGGTGAGGAGCAACAGCGGAGAAGTGGCCGGACTTCGGACTTTGATCAACATAACGTCTCAAATTAATTAATTAATTCATAAACTGTGTAATAAGTGGGATAATATAGAGTTTGTCTGTTGTTATAGAGATATAAACCCAGACAGGATGTATGAAACCCTGTCATTTTGTCAAGAAACTGTCATTTCCATCCTGCGGTTTGCATGCTGTCATATGAGGAGACCTGTCAAATCGGACACAAATATGGCGGCGGTCCCTTCGACGTGACGTCACTGCAACCTATGAATATTGTGTTTTCCCCATAGGTTTTCCCATGGTTTTGTTGCTAGGCAATCTCTGAACTCAGCGGGCCAATGACGTTGTGCGACGTCATCAAGACGCGCTGGAGCGGTTTCCTCTGGAAAAAAAAAAAAAAAAAAAAAACGAGCCGGAAGAAAACCTGAAGAAAACAAACGAGTGGTGGTGAACTGGGAGCTGAACTGGGACCAAACCAGACCACTTCACTTCACCTCGGACTGGAGACACCGGTTTGGTCTGAACCGAGGTGAATGAACCTCTGCGGCTCAGCGGAGGTCGAAGGAGAAAAACTATCGGCGGGAAAGAGGAAGAGAAAGGCGCGAACCGAGCTAACAGCTAACAGCTAGCGGCTAGCAGCTAACGACACATCCAGCAGCTCGGCGGCTTCTGTCTGATGAACGACGACATTAAACAATATTAACTGACTGATGACCGACACCATGGACCCCCCCGCAGCCCTGCGCACCCCCACAGGTGATTAGGAGCTCACACGTTACCTGTAACTGCAGACACGTTACGTTACTGTGGGCGGTGATGGGGCTAACTGCTAACAGCTAACAGTCCATTAACCCTTTAGCACAGAGAAGGTTTAGGACACGAGGGGAACCAGTTTCTCCTGAATAGAGTTTTGCCCCTAAAATTTGAGACAGTGCAAGTAAATGTAAAAAAATCTACTTGCACATGTGCAACCAGTAAATTTGCAATTGCAATTTGTTTTTTGTTTTATTTTGTTTTTGTTGTTCAGTGTATGTTTTCTTCTGATGCAGATTTCACCATGAAACTTCCCAAGTTTATCACTTATACACCTTAGGCAATATCTAATTAAATATGCACGAATTTGCATATATTTCCAGAACAGAAATCTGAACAATGGATAAAGCTACTTTCAAAGTTCTTGTTTTATTTTGTTGACATATTAGAAGTTTTTCCAGAGGAGGATTTTGGATATCTCTTTTTATCACTCTGTAAATGAGAAAATACTGTCACCAGCCCTAAAACATCTAATGTCGCCATGTTTTTAGTAATAAAATGTTGTATAAATGAGGCTGTGAATGATATATCAACAAACCCCTCTGAACCTTCAGGATATAGAAAGGGATCAAACTGGAAAGTTTGGTGTCTGTAAGTGCTGCTGAAGTGGAGATTTCTCGCTCTCAGTCTGAAAAACTCTTTCTGAGAAAACGGCCTTTAAAGACTTTTGGACTGTAAATTACATAGATTGTTATTGTCAATCGTAATTTTATGATTTGTTGCGGATGCAAAGGAAATTACAATTTCAAGCATCTGCCATTTTCAGCTCAAAATCTCCTTAAACTTGTTGCAGAAAATCCTCTTCTGTCCCAACGTTGGTGTGATATTTTGCCGTGTCTGAAATCATATCTGAGTAGAGCTCCAAAGACGTTTTATCCTATAGAACCACACACGGGTCCTGTAGCTCACTGGCGCTCTTGCCTTGAAAATCACAACATCCGGTGTCAAAATATGAAAAAAAAAAAATTTGGTTGTTTTTTTTTTCATTTATTTCTGTTGTCTGGAGATTTTATTTTATGTTTTATGAAATAGAACATGAAAAGCAAATGTGTTTAAAAGTTTGTTTGCTCAAAACGAAGATTGCCTTGTGTTTCAATTTGACTTTTTGTATTTTCAAAATAAAAATCAAATAAACCTATTGTTTTCTCCTCTTCGTCAAAAGAAAATCCAATATCCAATATCCAAACGATACACTGACCTGCATGTCGATTTACAGCGCACGCCTCTAAATGTTCTGCTTGCGCTCCTAAAATTTTAAGTTTGGGGGCCAAATAAATAAAGTTAGTCTGGAGCCCTGAGTTTGTTTGGCCTGTCTACGTACATTTATATAATGTCACAAGTTTCCAACTAACTAATTAATATGTCAATCATACTTTATTTTAGGGATGCACCGAATATTCGGTAACTGAATATATTTGGCCGAATATTGCAAAAAAAGCAACATTCGGTGGAATGAGCGAAAAGCAAGGCCGAATATATAGGCTATATATAAAAAAAAGGTCTGATAAATACGCGATCGCGCGACGATCAAAACGGCAGCTTAAACCCCAGCTTTATTAATGAGTGACTCCTACTGCTGGAAAAACAACAGCAACAAGAGCAGTGGGAGGGAAGCTGCACCGTTGCACGTCGCTCCAAGAGCCGGTGCGTCCTGTCTGCAGCGGAGACACGGCCACTGAGAGGCTGAGTGAGGGGACCGTTCTGCAGCAACGCGCCGTTTAATGAATCATTTAAAAACCAAACACCCTGAACAGCTGAGTAGGCTACGAAAGGGAGAGACGGCTGCAGCAGTTACAACGAAAGCTCCTCGTCCCAGCACGTCGCCCACTCCGTCCGTGGCCGACAGCTTTTAAAACAGTGTTTCCCAACCTTGGGGTCGGGACCCCACGTGGGGTCGCCTGAAATTCAAATGAGGTCGCCTGAAATGTCTAGTAGTCTAATTGATGAATTAAAAAAAATCTGACCAAGAAAGGTTAGGAACCACTGTTTTAAAAGACACTTGGGTTTTTTTGGAATGTACTTGCATCTTTCAGCACTCACAATGGGCCGATATAGGCCTAAATGAAAAACTTTATATAACTTGTTGTGCTTTTTTGATGAGCAACGGCAACTGGAATATTCAAAAACTGTCAGAATAGTCAATTAACATTTACTTTCTTTGAAAATTAAGTTTAAAAAAATATTTTATTTAAAAACTTTATAACCACTTTCGGTATTCGGTTATTTGGCCAAGCGTTTTGATTTTATTCGGTATTCGGCTTCGGCCAAAAAATGCCATTCGGTGCACTCCTACTTTATTTTTACATCACTTTACTTACATGTACACAAAGTGCTTTGCAGGATTTAAGGAATAAAGATACAAGATCAACCCCAAACTCCACACACATACACGGATAGAAGAATGAAAGAATAAAAGAATAAAAATAATAGAAATATGACGATAACAAGAGGAAGAGCTCCAGGTGTTAATCTCACATGTTCCTCTCTCTCTCTCCTCCTGCTGCAGCTTCTGACTCCTCAGACGATGAACCGCTGATAAAGAAGAAGACGAACTCTGAGAAACCAGAGAAGAAAGAAAAAACATCATCCAGATCCAACGGCACCAACAAGAAGAAAGGTGACGATGACGATGAACCTGAGCTAGACGACAGCCGTGAAGAGATGAGTGAACACGGTGGAAATGTTTTGTTTTGTTTTGTTTTGTTTTTTCAGACGTGAACACAGACGACAGCTCCGACAACGAGCCTCTGAGTAAAGTCGCCAAAGTGTCTTCCAGAGCGGCGAAGAAGTCTTCATCGGTGTCTCCAAAGAAGGAAGAAGGTGAGAGAAGCTGCAGCGTCTTACTCTCGACTCACTCTCAGTTCGTCACATGCAGATCTGTGCAGCGTTTCCTGTTTTTAAGGAGGAACTCTGTAGTATTTCCACCTTAACTCAGCTCCATGTTTCCTAGTGTTGGTTAAATCACTGACTTGTAACTAGTTCCAGGGAGAATGGAGCGTCTCTTGGCTGAAAACCAACCTTGTAAGATCAGAGCCTCCGACCCGGTGTCCCAGCTCTCGTCTCCATGGCGACACCGCCACACAAATATTTGTTCTGAGACTGAAGGAAATTACTTTTTTAGTCAATGTATATGTTCAAATTAGAGCCAATGACGTGAATTTGTGGAAATATTGTTGAGAAACTTCTGGAAAAAAGACTTTTTTAGAAAAAAGTGATAACAAATTTTCAAATAAAGACGTTTTTTTGTTTAAATTCTAGAAAAAAAGTGGTTAGAATTCTTAAAAAAAAAAAAAAAAAAAAATATTTTCTCAAAAATTTCTCAGTGGTAAAAGTTTTTTTTTAAATTCTAGAAGAAATTGGTAAAATTTCTCCCAAAGAAAATGTTAAAGAAAAAACTAGACAAAGTGGTTAAATTTCTATTTTTGAAAAAGTAAAAAAATATATTTTTTCTTGAAAAAAGTGGTAAAGTAGTGGTTACATTTTTAAAAAAAATGAATAAAAAACTAATAAAATAAAAAAAAGTGGTAAAATGTCAAGAAAAAGTTGGGGGGGACCCCTTTGAACCCTCTCAAGGACCCCTGGGGGTCCCCGGACCTCACTTTGAGAACCATTGAAATCAATGCCTTGTAACTAGTTCCAGGGAGAACTCCAGGGATCAGAGCCTCCGACCCGGTGTCCCAGCTCTCGTCTCCATGGCGACACCGCCACGTAATCTCTTGTTGATGACAGATAAGACTACACAGATATACACATGATGGTAACATGGTAGATGATAAATAACCTTATCCACCGCTCCATGGATTGATTTCTCACTGGCTTCGTTGAAAATAAAAACAAATGCACATGGAGGAGAGGAGGGTTAGAGACACAGAGGAGGAGACACCAGACCTGGACAGTTCAGGGTTAAACAGAATATTTACTCTGCCATGTGCATCAGTTCAGCTGCTCTTTCCTACTCTAAACTCACCTGTTTGTGGTAAAGAGTTCAGCTGGAAACACTTTGATCCGTTTGCTGCTCAGAGGAGCTCGTGGTCGATGAGTTCCACCTCAGAGTGACGAGCTCTCATCCGTCTGTAACCGCGTTAAACTGCTGTTTATAGAAAATGCCTCCCCCCCTCTCTCTCTCTCTTCCTGCTGCAGCTTCTGACTCCTCAGACGATGAACCGCCGATAAAGAAGAAGACGAACTCTGCGGCTGCTGAGAAACCAGAGGAGAAAGAAAAAACATCATCCAGATCTAACGGCACCAACAAGAAGAAAGGTGACGATCAACATCACAATACACACAAACTGTAAATACTAAACCACAGCAGTGATGTGATGATGTGTGTGTTTGTTGTTTCAGACGTGAACACAGACGACAGCTCCGACAACGAGCCTCTGAGTAAAATCGCCAAAGTGTCGTCCAGAGCGGCGAAGAAGAGTTCATCATCGAAGACGTCGAAGAAAGAAGGTGAGAGAAGCTGCAGCTGAACCCTCTCTTCAAATTCACTGTAACTGACTTTTACTGTGTTTGTTGTCAGTACAGAAGAGCATTAGGGCCAACAACAGAGGGTTTTTTGTAAGATTCTGAGATAAGACAGTTTTTATCTCAGAAATTCTGACTTTTTATCTTAGAAATTCTTAGTTTTTTATCTTAGAATCTTAACTCATTGAGTGCCGCGCTCATTTCCAAAGTTTTAGTCAAGTGTACCGGCAATTTAGACCATTTTTGACGATTTTTGTAGAGCCACAGTGTATTCTATATTATTGCCACCAACACATACTGTGGCTCATTTGAAAGGTGAAACTTTATGCTTCAAATGGCCACAAACCGTTTGTTTCTACGTGCCTCCGTTCCTGAGAAAAGTCAAGCTAAACATGGCTGGGTTTCACCAAAATCCCTCCTTTTTTTCTATAAAAGGAGATACAGCGTCTTTTATGAAAGCTGCTCTGTTTGTGCCTGTCGCTCTTCTGACACTCGCATTTCTGGATCAAAGGGCTCGTGTAAGATAAATATATACAACAATTGTTGTTCTATTCACAAAACCACCATCGGGGGCGGGGGGGGCGCCACTAAACAACAATAACACAGACGAGAAATCCCGTTTTTGGCACTCAACGCATGGGAACGAAAAACGAGAAATTACGTGGTTGGCACTCAGTGAGTTAAAAAAAACAACTCAGAAATTCGGACTGTATATTTTTTTATCTCAGAAATTCTTAAGGTGCATTCACACCGGACCTTTTATTTTTGTCGCTGTCTGACGGCCGGAGAGTTGGGATTTCTCATCTCGAGCGACGGAGTGAAAAATCGCTCGGAGCCCCAGCGATTTTTCGCCTGGGCGATTAAACGCTCAATCGCTCGTAGGGTTGTTCGGTATACCAGTACTAGAGTGGTACCGGGGTACTGACAAAATCAATTTGGTCTACGTATGGGAAACGATAGGTGTGTGTTTGAGTAACATGAACGCTTTTGTTTCATTCTATAAACAACTGATAACAATTTCTCCCAAAAATTACAACTGGTCAAAATAACAAAAAAAAGATGTGTTTTCAGACCTCAAATAATGCAAAGAAAACAAGTTGATATTCATTTTTAAACAGACCACTAATGTTTTAATTTAGGAAGAGTTCAGATTAATATAGATGGAAATTGAATCCTGCAGCAGCAGTAACTGTTTACTGATTTACTGATTACTGATGCATATGTTATAGTTCTAAGATTTTCTAATAAAATAAAGCCAATAATGACATTTTTTGTGTTCTCTTTTTCTTTGGAAAAGTACCGAAAAGTATCGAAAAACATTTTGGTACCGATACCGGTACCAAAATGTTGGTATCGTGACAACACTAATCGCTCGTTTGCATTGACTTAACATGTAAACTCGTCGCCCGCGAGAAAAACAAAAGGTCCGCTATGAACGCAGCTTTAGTTTTTATCTCAGAATCTTAAAAAAAAAAACTCCGTTGTTGGTCCTGATGCTCTTCCGTATGGCATCTCTTTCATGGCGTCTAAGTCTGTAGCTTCTCATCGTCTCTGCCCAGATTGAACCTGTTATCTGTTTGTAAACTCTGTTTTTAAAGTTGAAATATTATTGATATGTTTTTGTCACAGAATCACCAGTGGACGACGACGACGACGACAACGACAGTGTGGACGATGAACCTCTGAGTAAAGTTGCCAAGAAACTTAAATCGCGGCCGCGGAGGAAGGCGTCGGTCACTCCGTCCCGACAGACGGCCGCGGCGATGAAATCCAAACGGAACGCCGCCAGGAAGAAAGGTGGGTGAGCTGGGAAACTGATCTCAGAGCAGCCGTAACAGCTAGCCTCGCATCACCAGGCTCTTCAGACAAGCGAAGAGCCTGGTGTCGGTTACCTCCGAATTCGTCTGCATTCTGGTTCCTGTCTGTAGCGGAGACCAAAATCACCAAATTCACCAAAATAAAAGTGTTCATCAACATAAAACTCATAAAATAAACATTAAAGCAGAAGTAAGCGATGCGGTCGTTTTGGCTAATGCTGCGTTCCAGCAAAAGCAGAGTGGACACGCACATCACACCAGTGAGGGCAGGTGCAGAGTGCAAACAATAAGCAAAATAGAAAAAACAAGAGCACTCGCAGCTCTGCAGGACTCAGTGTCAATTTATTGTAGTGACGTACGTTTCGAGCAATGTAGCTCTTCGTCAGACAGTAGGATAGCTATCAGAAGCCATCTTAAATACTACTAGTCACATGACTTGATCAGGAGAAGATAGTATGCAGCTGTTGCAGGTGTCAGAATTACGTTCCAGGCAGGCTTTTGAAACCGTAAATTACAGCTTCAAGTCACAACTTACGACTTTGTAGCGTTCCAGGCAACCCACTCGTGTTTTTCCGACCTGTTTTACCTGTGAAAGTCACTATAACGGCCACTCGTAACTTCCGACCCGTGAACTCGTACCAGATCGAACTGGTACGACTTCACAGGTCGGAAAAACACGAGTTACGAGTTGCCTTGAACGCACCATAACGTTTTGTCAGCCGATGGAGTTAGCAGCCCCCGCCCTCGTCATGGATCTATTGGTCCTCGTCCCTACGTCACCACATTCAGGCGCATCCCTTGGCTGCACACACAGAGAGGACTGCCCCTTTATGCCGTTCTCTCTCCTCATTGGATAAAGGTTGTAGGATACAAGAAAAGTTTTCTCCTCGGCTCAGAGCAGAGCAGAGTGACTGACAGACCCGTGTTTCAGACCAAACACTCTATAGAAGTGATTGCTGTCGGAAGATATAACTATTTAAGACTTATATTAACACAAAAATATCGCTTACTTCTTCTTTAACTTGTAATACAATAAAAGCAAAATGTTAACTTAATGCATCAGGGACTTTCTTGTAAATTATATTCCTTAAATTAAAGAGTTTTACCGCATTTTATTAGCTCGGTGCTTTTATTTTGACGGAAAAGCCTGTCTCTCTCAGGGCTTGACGCTAAGCTTTTTTCCAAGTAGCACTGTGCTACCATGCTGAAAAATTTAGTAGCACACAACATTTTTTAGTAGCACAATAAAAATTTTGTAGTTTTGGTGAAAATATCATTTTCAAACAAATAAAGTAGATTTAGCCTATAATCCTAACCCTGTAGACTAATTTTTAATGTTTTAACTGGCTCTTTGCCTTAACAAAAATCAGGAAAGACAAACAATGCAAATATGTGTGAGAAAATAGAATATTTATTACAACCAATATTAGTTTTTAGTTTTACGCTGTATGTGTGTGCATGTGGCCCAGGGGTGGGGGTATTGATGAGCAGTGAACCTATATTTCCCTCAGTATAAAAAGCTGAACATTACATACAGGGCTCTACACTAAGATTTTTTAGGAGCACAATGAAAAATGTTGTAGCAGGCTGTTTAAGCCTTAAATAATGCTGAGGGTCCAACATGACCCATTTTTACATTTGAGAACAGTAAAAACACCAAACATTTTTCCTCAACAACCTGTCACACAAGCAGCTCCATGTTGCCCCTGTGTGATGTTCAGGGACAGGTCAGACAGGGAGCTTTGAGGTTGAAGTTTATATGAATGTTGCACTGTGAGACTGTGACCACATGTCAGCTGTTCTCACCGCGACAAGCGGTTTTTTTTTTTTGATAGCTCCGCGGTAGCCTCGGAGGCCACGTACCACCTAAGGGCTTCCTTCACCTTTCAAACGGAGCAGAGCTCCATGTGAAACAGTAGGAGAGACAGCCCGAGACCGTGTACCGGAGGAAGAAGCAGGTCGAACGTGCACGGAAAAAAAGCGCATCGCACCGAATGTGCGCTGCTACGGTGTCGCCTTGGCGTGCATGACGCGCGTCTACCTTGAAAGTAATGTGCGGAAAAGACGTTACATCTGAACGGCCCCGATGTACACAAGCTTTAATCAATGCGGCGGCCAAAATCACCAAACAGGCAGGGGGGGCGGGGCGGGGGGGATACTGCTCACGTTAAACAGCATGCAAAGCGGTGCATGCAGTTTCTGTCCGAGTCGCACTGATGCGACTGAATGCAATTTTTTATTCGCACGGGCTATTATCAACTCGCAAATGCGAGCAAAACTGTCGCACTGTCGAGCCCTGTCTCTCGCCCTGGATCCGTTTCCTACCAAAACAGCGAGTCAACGGCCCCAGACTAGTAACAGCACACAGGCTGCATCAATAAGATCTGTTTTTATTTGTTGCAGTGAGATACGCGGAGTCGTCCAGTAACAGCGACAGCTCGGAGTACGAACCCCCGGCGGCGGTGAAGAGGAAGAGCACGAAAGTTGCCGCGGCGACCAGGACGACGAAGAGGAAAGTGAAAGGTGGGGAGAGACGCCTGGTTCGGCCTCGGCTTCGTCACACGGAGCTGCAGCCTCGACTCTGACCTCTGGTGTTTTACATCCTCAGACAGCAGCTCGGAGAAGGAGGAAGAGGAAGAGGAAGAGGAAGAGGAAGACGACAATGATGATGACGATGACGATGACAAAGATGATGATTATGATGATCGCCGTGGGAACAAGAAGAAGAAGAGCCCAGCCAAGAGGAACACAAAGAGGACGACGGCCTCGACGCCTCGGCGTGGTGCATCATCCAGGAAGAGACGAGGTACTCCCCCGGCAGTAACCGTGGCAACTAAATGAGGTTGTGTCTCCAGGGCAACTGATTGGCTGAAAGGGGGCGGGGTCTATCTGAAGGAAAGATATCACAGCTGATGTTGTTAAACCGCGACTGAGTCAATGTAGCATCATTTATTCACAGACGATTTTGGGTTATTTTCCTTCCTCATCATGTCTTCTTTCAGACCAGAGGAAAGAAATGGTAGAAAATCCACATTAATGTTTTTATTTTCAGTTCAGTTCAGTTCAATTTTATTTATATAGCACGTTTAAAAACAACCATTGTTGACCAAAGTGCTGTACAAGTCATATCAGACTAGGGGTGTCACGATTCTCCAAATCCTCGATTCAATTTGATTTTCGATTTTAGGGTCACGATTCGATTCGATTCTCGATTTTTTTTCTTTTTCTTACAGCACAGACGCCTATGCTATTTTCAGACTAGTCTAGTCTACGATCATTGGTTTTATTCATCAAATGTTGTACAGTAAATCTCATTTCAAAAGATGGGATACATATAAGTGATGCAATTTCCATAATGTATCACATTAGGCACTAATGGTCACATTTAAATAATTTCTTTACAATATAAAGGTAACATGCCCCCAGAAATCATGATCCAGGGGCCAAAATTGCCCCCAAGGTTTTGTAACAAATATGTTTATATCTGTACATAATCATAATTTTATTTTCATTAATTTACCGTCGTGTCTCATTATTCCTCCTGATGTCGGCTTAATGTAATGTAAACGAGATTGCGCTGATACGCAAGAGTCATTTGACAGCGGGGCAGAGCGGGGGGGGGGTCGTCGATCCTCTCTTTGACTTCGATGCTCGAGATCGACGTAATTTCGATTGATTTCGATAAAAAATCGAAATCGTGACACCCCTATATCAGACACATTATATCAAACACATTCAGCACAAATAGACAGTTCCACAGTATACATAGTAAACATAGTTTCCCATATTAACCCACACTGAAGGGCCAGCGAGAAAAAGTAGGTCTTGAGCAAAGACTTGAATTGCACAACATCTTCAGCAGATTTTATGTGTCTAGGAAGCCTGTTCCAGAGCCTGGGTGCTGCCACCGCAAAAGCTCTGTCACCTCTAGTTTTGCATCTTGTTCTTGGGACTTCATTTTGTCTCTTTTGTCTGTAAATTTCGCCTAAATTCACCAGAAGTTAGTCTGAACCATGTCATGTCAGGTATCATTGCAAAGCTCTCTCTCTCCTGAACAATGATGTGGCTCCAAAATTGTTGTTTCCTCTGTATCAGCAACCAATCGTAAAAGTACAATTTACATTAACAATCTATGTAATTTTACAGTCCAAGTCTTTAAAGGCCGTTTTCTCAGAAAGTTTTTCAGACTCAGACTCTGAGCTAGAAATCTCCACTTCAGCAGCACTTACAGACACCAAACCTTCCAGTTTGATCCCTTTCTATATTCTGAAGGTTTTTTTTTACAGGGGATTGTTGATATATCATTCACAGCCTCATTTATACAACATTTTATTACTAAAAACATGGAGACATTAAGATTTCTTAGGGCTGGTGACAGTATTTTCTCATTTACAGAGTGATGAAAAGAGATATCCAAAATCCTCCTCTGTAAAAACGAAACTAGTTTTATCCATTGTTCAGATTTCTGTTCTGGAAATGTATGCAAATTAGCGCATATTTCATTAGATATTGCTTCATTTACATATTTAAACATAAGATTTGCTAAAACTTGTAATACAAAAAATAACTGTCCTAATATAAGTGATAAACTTGGGAAGTTTCATGGTGATATGTTAGTTTACATTTTTACCCTATTCACCTGTAGTGTCTTATTATAAATACACAATAATAACAGTGAAATCTTCCTGCTGTGGTGGTCGTTTGTTCAGGAGCGTCTGACGGAAGCTCGGATGACGAACCTCTCATCAACGTGGCGAAGAAGAACAGCAGAGGAAAGAAAACTAAAAGTAAAGCGAAGGCTGCCGCCGTGAATAAGAATAAGGCGAAGAAGAGGGACACCAGGAAGTCCAGCAAGACGCCGGCATCAGGTGAACATGGAGACAATAATTAACACTCCGACTCTTCATTGGGATCAAATTAGGGATGTCACGATTATAGATTTTCTTGGTACGATTATTGTCAGAGAAATAATCACGATATTACGATTATCACAATTTTTATGCATTAATTAATTTCACAACACTATATAGTATGTGTAAAATCAAATATAGTCTAAATAATTGCAATGCTAATTATTTACACAAACATTAATAAAGGACCGATTATATTCCCTAGGGGAAGTGTTTGAATTATTCAAGTCATTAACTGTCATCTATACCAATTGTTTAAGTTTATTTTAATCGATTTTTTGTTTTTATTTTAATTACAAATGACACGCAAACTTTTAAATTCCTACCGATTCAATGTTACATTAGGTAAATGGACCAGTATCTGTGCATTTACCTTTATTTTGGCGCCACATCTGTCGATACGGTTCCGACATAATCTTTTTTGGAAAGTGACGGTATTTAGGAATCTTTGCGATAAATTAATTGTGGCGTTTAATACCACGATTAATTGTGAAAACAAGTAATCGTGACATCCCTAGATCAAATAAATGTTTCATCTGAGCGACATGTTTGTTTTCTTAATGTTCTGTCAGTGATGTCGAGCCACAGCTCAGACGACGAACCGCTGATCAAAGCTGCTAAACACCCACAAGTGACCAAGATCCTGAGAATAATCCTGGAGCGCTGTGACGGAGACGACGCCGGGCCGACAGGAAGTCTGAAGAAGAAGAAGAGAGCAGGTACTGATTATTATTATTATTGATTACAGTGGAAACCGCTTACAGTGACCATGTGGGTCCAGAGTCAATGTGATCACTAGAAGCGGTTTTTTTAAATCATTTGACTTCATTTTTTATGCAGAACATCATCTAAATGCCATTTGAATAGTTTTTCAATGAGAAAAATGTAACGAAACGGCAAGGTCGTCGTATCACGGCGGCTACGGCCACATCGTCTCGCTCTCTTCTTTTCGATCCTGTCGTCAGCTCCAAACTCGACCGTCTGCACCTCGATTACAGGCATCATTTAACTCACGTGACAGATTAACAACAGTCTCAGTACAGATCAGTGGTGCCCACATTCATAAAATGGCCGAAAATTAACACTATAAGCGGATTTCTTGATCACTATAAACTGATTATTTAAAGGGATTTTGGCAAACTGGCCCATTGCCATAAACCCTATAGTCATATCAGTAGGTTCATTACCTTTAATTGTCGGTGCAAACTATTTTTAGAACGGCAGAGCAGAGCCGTGAGCTGCTCAGAGCTACGCTACGGAGGCTCATGGGATTTCTTGGTTTCCCTCATCAAACTCATCAAATACACAATCCAACAACTCCACAACGCTCTGGTGGACAAGTTGTGACCTGCACATTCACCACACTATGAGATAATAACACAACGTTACCAGACAGAGTTGTTTTAGAGGGAAATTCATGCAAAACCGCTGATGCTGCGTTGCCTTCAGGGACAGTTTTTCATCAAGCAGTCTCTGTATTTCCCTCTAAAACAACTCTGTCTGGTAACGTTGTGTTATTATCTCATAGCGTGGTGAATGTGCAGGTCACAACTTGTCCACCAGAGCGTTGTGGAGTTGTTGGATTGTGTATTTGATGAGTTTGATGAGGGAAACCAAGAAATCCCATAATGAGCCTCCGTAGCGTAGCTCTGAGCAGCTCGTGGCTCTGCTCCGCCGTTCTAAAAACAGCTTGCACCGACAATTACTAAAGGTAACGAACCTACTGCTATGACTATAGGGATTATGGCAATGGGCCAATCTGCCAAAATGTTGAACTATCCCTTTAAAGCCAAACCAAAACCAAATGCAAAGTCTACGGCCTCTCTCTTAGTTTTATAATCTCGTATCCCCATGCAGTCAAATAATATTCCACTCTCCAACTTTAGAAACATGTTTTTGTATAATTTTTTAAAAACAGTTTTCTGTTTGTTTTATTTTTGAGCTCCTTCTCCACAGATGTTACACAGACACTTTTCAGAGTTGTTCGGACATTAATTATCTTAAAATTAAGTTCCTCTCTCAGATTAAACCCACGCTGCAACGTATTCTGTTCATCACCCAGGAGTAGATTGTCTCTTGGCTTTGTACATGATCAATCAATCAATCAATCAATCAATTTGTTTATTTCGGGCATGTCAATTTAAATCATCATCATCACAATACATGGCCGAAAGGGAAAAGCGGGAGAAGCAAAAGCTTATCTAGTCCCGCCCCCATTACCCACATCAGGGTATCCACGGGGTCTTGAAAAGTATTAAAAGGTGATAAAGTATTAAAAGGTGATAAAAAAAAGGTGATAAATCAATCTTAGGAAAATCAAGACCCTTAAAAAGTATTAAAAAGTCTTTTCACGACTTTATAAAGTCTTAAATATTGAAGGTATTTTTTCTGAATTAGCTGTCCAAGACTTTGAGTCGTAAAAAACATTGCGGAAGTGTGTGAATTTATTCGTTTTATTAAAAAACAAAGATGAACCGGTTCATGAAAAAGAAAAGAAGATTGCTCCACTCTCAAAAAAACAAAAACAACAATGTTTTTTTTTATAAACTTTGCCTTTTGATTTATTATCCCAGCCTTTTTTGAATTCTGTTGTATCATAGTGGTCTATAGTCTTTATTACAAAAACTAAAACTGTTAAGTTAAAAGTGTCACTGATGTAAATGGTTACAGCTTGAAGCGGCGGTGAGGTATTAAAAAATGTTGAGAAGGTCTTGAAAAAGTCTTAAAAAGGTATTAAAATTAACTTCAAGATTCCTGTATAGGACGAATCTCCTTGTTGTTTACAACTACTTCCGGGTAGAAAACCAGCATTCAAACAATAGTGACGGACGAGAGTTTCGCTATATATATATAATTTTTCATGTCATTAGACTAATCTGATGTTTGTAAAGTTTATAAAACCAGTGATTGGACAAACATTACTATTTACGTGTGCACATTTTTGTAATTAGTCGTGGTTATCATAGATTAGCCGGGCTAACGGTTAGCTACCTGTTTAACTTTAATAACTCAGTGACTCAATAAACGGTCCATGAAAAAATATTTTCTCCAGCGGACATCTGAGTTACAACATGACTGAGCTAACTGGAGTAGTTTCGTGTCGTGTCCCACAACGGGAGGGTTTTAACAGCTGACGTCCTGATGTTAGCTTAGCTACCGCCGTTAGCTTAGCTGCCGTTAGCTGTCCCTGTCAGCTGAGTCACTGATGCTTTCTAGACACTGTGATTCCCCCAAACTGAATAAATACAACACATAGCAACACAAAACACACACACAGAAATAGTAATGTTTCTTCAATCATTTCAGATTTGTCTAAACGGTGATAGGGCGTGAAAAATATGATATATATAGCTAAACTCTCGTTCGTAACTATTGATCTCATTCAAATTACGTGCTGGTTTTCTACCCGGCAGTAGAATGTAAACAACAAGGCGATTCGGTCTATATACCCTGATGATGCAGCTGAACCAGATCAGTGAATTTCAGAGTGTTTGCCGTTTTAAAAAAATAATACATTTGTAGTGATGGAGCAATGCATCGATCAAACAGACTGTAACGCCGCTGTGATTCTCCACAGCAGAGACGGAGACGGACGAAGAGCGCACAAAGGAGCGAGTGGAGGGGTCGGACTCGTCAGAGGAGGAATGATGATGAACTTTTGGGTTAAAACCGGTTAAAACCAGTCAGTGGCTCCTTCCATCATGGAGAGAAACTCCCTAAAACAACCAGTCAGTGTTCATGTAAATCTACTCTGTGTTTTCTATACATTATGTCTTAATTTATGGTGGTTGTATTTCTACTCCAGTTTTTAGGTTTGGGAACGGGGAACGGGGTTTTTGAGGAAGATTTTATGCACAGTCTCTAAATGTTTTAATATTTCTGCCTGTAGGTTGCATCAGCTGTTTCCTCTCCGTACATTAAACGTTCACTCAGCATGCAGCAGAGTCTCATGTGTCGCATTAAAATGCTTTCACTTTAAAATTAGATTCAAGTGTCAGTCTCTGTTTCATCTGACAAAAAACACACACACGCTGACAAAAAAAAAAAAAAAGTTCAACAAATATTTTATACTATTACTTAAAATTTCCATTTAAATAATTACTAGTAGTCAATTATTAAATTTCTCAAGTCAAAAGTTTGAAAAATGTTGTTATATTTGCTAGATAAGAATTATTTATTTATAGACAGTTAGTATTTCTGTTGATTCACATCAGAATGATTTTAAAAGGAGAAAGGAACCAAAGCTTCACATTTTAGAGGCTGAAACCTGTTAGAACACATTTAAATTAATGTACTGAGCAGAAGGAGAGAAACTGAACATCTTTTGTGTTTTTATTTTTATTAAAACAGGTGTATAAATGATTATACACGAAGAACAGGAAAAATAATAAAACAAAAACAAAAAGTAATGGGAAAAAAACCCCAGACCTATTAATTAAATAAAAAATTGACCAAAATTTTCATTGCCTTTTGGTTTTCCAGTCCATCAACAGTGGTGCCAAATTGATACGGTTTATGCAGAAAGTGTGTAAAACTTTGGTTTGGAGTCTATCCATTTTTTTTTTTTTTTTAATGAATGTGAAATTTACTTTAAAATAAAAATAAGTTGTACAAAATAAAGTCTTTTTCTTTCATGTTGTCCTCAAAGCAAAGAAGAATGTCTTTTTCCTTGCAGCCGGTTTTCCTTCCAGTTACTAGTGAACTTGTGTTTATTTCTTTCTTTATTGATCAAATAGTTATGTAAAAACATCCATGGCATACAGTACATTCCTTTAACAACACAATAAAGGAACAGGTGCATATGTGAACAAAATTACAACAAAATGTCTACACAACATACACATACCTGTCATGAAATAAAACAAAGGCTAGGTCGCCTTTTGTAAATCATACTTATCAATAATGCTAAACAGTTTAATGTCATTTTTGTGACATTAGTATTGTTACATCTGCAAGTATCTTAAAAAGATAAAATTTAAGAAAACATGTAAAAGTTGAGAAAATGGCCTCAAACCTCAGAGGGCATAAACATGTCTGTTTTAACCAGTGATTTGGTGTTTGAGCTTAGAGTGAGCCACATCCTAGGGCCATCTATCTATCTACCTACCTACCTACCTACCTACCTATCTACCTATCTATCTATCTATCTATCTATCTATCTATCTATCTATCTATCTATCTATCTATCTATCTATCTATCTATCTATCTATCTATCTATCTATCTATCTATCTATCTATCTATCTATCTATCTATCTATCTATCTATCTATCTATCTATCTATCTATCTATCTTCTCCGCTGCTTTCGAAGCGGTCGGACTCGACTCGGACGGACTCGGTAATTTCCGGCGCGTCTCCGAGTCTGACGTCACAGCCGAGTCCTCCAGCGGAGACAGCCGAGCAGCAGCCGAGAGTCAGAGCCAACAGCAGCCGCTCATGGTGGCTCGTCGCCCGGCGGAGGGGGAAAGTTGAAGAGAAAGTCGAGCTGAGGAGGAAGAAGAGGAGGAGAAAGAGAAAGAAGAGAAGGAAAAAGAAAGAGAATAACGGCGGCGGCTCGAGCGGACACCGGCCGAGCACCGAGCACCGGTAACAGTTACCGTTACCGGCAGTTACCGGAGGGTCAGCTAGCATGCTGCTGCCCCGACACATCACTCTCCTCTGGGACTAATCTAACCTCGTCATGACGGAGCTGCGGTGCCGGAGGACCGAGTCTGGGGAGAGAGCTGCAGAGGAGGAGGAAGAAGATGAAGAGGAGAGGCGCCAAAGTGACCCGGAAGTGACTGAAGGTAAGTGAAGCTAACGGAGCTAACGATGCTAACAGGACGCCGGTTAATGGCTTCCTGTGGTAAACACACACACACACACACACACACACACACACACACACACATAGGGAGGAGGTGTGTGTGTGCGTGTGTGTGTGTGTTGCTCAGCTGTGGAGGGGGCGGGGCCTCTGAAAGGGAAGTGGTCAGGTGTGTGTGTGTGTGTGTGTGTGTGTGTGTGTGTGTGTAGCAGCTGTGGTCACCTGGCTCCATCAGGCTTTAATAAAGGGACAGTTCAACATTTAGTCACTCCTCCTCTCACCATAACCCCTATAGTCATAGTAGCAGTATGTTCATGGTGCATGTTGTTTTGAGATCAGCGGGGCAGAGACGTGAGCTGCTCAGTGAACACAGTGGAGGTGAACGGTGCAGCAGGTCCCCTGTCCCTCATCAAACTAATCAAATACACAATCCAACAACTCCACAACGCTCTGGTGGACAAGTTGTGACCTGCACATTCACCACGCTATGAGATAATCATGAAACATTATGTGACATTACGACACATGAAGCAAATACTCTGAACTACTTTCTCTTCTGAAATCCCTCCGCCCAGCAGCCGTGTCTGGAATGTAGTTCCGGCTGCATTTCCCTCTAAAACAACTCTGTCTCATAATGTTACATGATTATCTCATAGCGTGGTGAATGTGCAGGTCACAACTTGTCCACCATAGTGTTGTGGAGTTGTTGGATTGTGTATTTGATGAGTTTGATGAGGGACAGGGGACCTGCTGCACCGTTCACCTCCATTGTGTTCACTGAGCAGCTCACGTCTCTGCCCCGCCGATCTCACAACAACATGCACCGATAATTAAAGGTGATGAACCTACTGCTAAGACTATAGGGCGGCAGTGGCTCAGGTGGTAGAGCGGCTCGTCCAATGATCAGAGGGTTGGTGGTTCGAATCCCGCTCTGTCCCGGTTGCTGCCGTAGTGTCCTTGGGCAAGACACCTTACCCACCTTGCTCCTGATGGGTCGTGGTTAGTGGTTAGTCGTGGCATGGCAGCTTCCGCCATCAGTGTGTGAATGGGTGAATGTGATGTACTGTAAAGCGCTTTGGGTATTGTTCAGGTATAGTAAAGCGCTATATAAATACAGACCAATTATCATAGGGGTTATGGTGAGAGGAGGAGCTGACTAAATGTTGAACTGTCCCTTTAAATAACACAGTTTCACATGGTGCCAGGCATGATGCGGTCATGGGAGTTTTCATTTTCAAACCACTGACTGACAGAAGAGACAGAAACCAGACTCACCTTCACACCGTCTGTTGCTGTTGTTGTCCCACCTGAGCAGGTGTGACGGCGCCGGGGGAAGCAGAGGATCATGGGAGTTTGTCCGGCGGCGCAGCAGGTGATGACTCATCAGAGAAGAAGAAGAAGAAGAAGAAGGAGGAGAAAGAGGAGGATGAAGGTGATGGCGGTCACCTGACGGACGAGGAACCAACCAGAGTGAAGACACCTGTCAGAAGAACCACGGCCTCCTCCACAGGTGAGTCTCTGTTTCTTAAATTCAGATATAAAAACTTAATTATACAAAACAGGAAGTTAAAGAAACAGTAACAGTGTCACTAACCCTACTTTTAAAGGGATAGTTCAACATTTTGGCAAATTGGCCCATTGCCATAATCCCTACTCCTAAAACTGTAAGGATTATTATGGCAATGGGCCAATTTGCCAAAATGTTGAACTATCCCTTTAAACACCTGGTTGTTATGGTGATGAGGTGGCGTTCACTGTCCTGTCCTGTCCTCTGCTCCTCAGCCGCTCTCCTCCAGCGTGTGCTGCGGGTCTTCTTCGGCGCTCTGGCGGCGGTGGCGTGCGGGATGCTCTACGCCGTCTACCTGTCCACCTACCACGACAGGAAGTTCTGGTTCTCCACTCGACAGGTGAGTCGTCGTCATCATCATCATCATCATCATCATCATCATCATCATCATCATCATCATCATCATCATCATCAGCTCCACCTGGTCCAACACTCACCTCCTCCAGGGTTCTTACAGATCCTTAAAAAGTTTTAACCCTCTAGGCACCAAAGTCGCATTATTGCGACAGGCAGCATGCTTGGATAAAACAGCCCATATCTTTAAATCTACTGACCTATATTGTTACTGCTTGGTACCACTAGGTGGCGAACACGTTCAGCTTCAATCCTCACGTCATTTGTGGGTGTGTTTTTCTACAAAATATCTGAGAAAAAAAAGTTTGATTGGCGCACAGGCGCTCCGCTTTTTCTCGCGGAGCTCACGCAGCTCACGCAGCTCGGAGCGACCAGGAAGTGAAATGTACTCCAATCACACCCCTGTTCCTTTACTTTGAGGATGAAATGTCAAAAAACTTTTTTTCCCTGTGTAAATATGTTCCAAATTCAGTTTTACTGGAAGTCACGTAATCCAATGGGGCTGCCACCCGGTGACGTCACAATATGCAAATTAGATGAGTACATTTACTCCTATCACAAACTTTAGGTCATTGTGAATATTTTTCTCATTTACACCATAGATTTATCTCTGACCACTTAAAAGCTACAGCCTTGTGAAATCCTGAAATCCAAACTTAATATTTTCCTAAATAAACTCCGGCACCTAGAGGGTTAAAAGGCATTAAATCCATTAATCTAAAAACAAGGCCTTAATTGGCATTAAAATGTCTTAAATCAATTTTTCAAATGTCTTAAAAATGTTAACACATGATAAGTGGTATTTTATGGTTGTAATTAGTCTCAAATCTCAAAATAATTGGTAACATTCCGACATAGAGAAGTTAGTGGCGGCCGTCAACGCTAAATTTCTCACCACCACCAGCTCCCAAGTCAGTGTTTTTTTTTGTTTTTTTCCGGACTTTTTATGCATTTATTTTGAAAGGACAGTTGGAAAGAGACACAATCCAATGTTCATGTAGCAGTCACTTTACCTTGGACCACAAGGAAAGTGGGTAAAATTGTCCCTAACCCTATTTTTATTTCAAGTGGCTTTAAAAACGTCTTAAAAAGTCTTAAATTTAAGTTGGCTTAAGTTGTAGGAACCCTGTGATCCCAGCAGTTTGGTAGATTCAGGGACAAAATGTGAATAAATGAATGTGTGGGAAACACTGATGTAGTCCTCAAAGCAAAGAAGAATGTTTTTATCCTTGCACCCAGTGTTCCTTCTAATGTAATATTGTACATCCAACCAACACTAGTAAATTTTTATTTATTTATGCATTTCTTTTATTGCAGAATAGGAATGTACAAACATCCATGGCATACATACATTTGGTTAACAACACAATAAAGTAACAGGTGCATGTGAGAACTTACAACAAAATACACATGTGTATAAAGTCATTTAAATTAAATTGAAACTGGTCAAATAAACAACATTTATAATATAACATATATTAATTTATATGTTGCACCTGTTTTTTAAACCAAACAGTGATAATGTGAATAAAGTTACACAAATTAAGAATTCTTAATGTTTTTTTCCCAACTACTGGATAATTAAATGAAATTTTAATTTTGATTTTGTAAAAATATTCACAATGTGTTTGAGTAATGTATATTTGCTTTTTTATTGAGTGTCAGATGTTGTTGTCTACAGACCTATCAGCCTTCAGTCTGACACACAGTCACATTTAACACTAAGTATCTGGATCAGACCGATCCGATCCAACTGGGATCAAAGTAAAGATGGATTATTGATTATTGATCCTGGATCATTTTATTCTAACACTGAGTCTCCTCTCTCTCTGTGTGTCAGGATCTGGAGCGGGAGGTCACCTTCCAGGCAGGAAGTGGCTTCTACTATTATTACTACAAACACCTGGTGACGGCGCCGTCCTTCAGAACAGGTACGTAGACGGACCGGACTCGAACCTGGAGGAGTTAAAGGTCTGCTGCTCACCTCCTCCTCCTCCTCCTCCTCCTCCTCCAGGTCTGTACGAGCTGCTGGTGGACAACAGGACTCTGTCTGGTCAGACCATCAACGCTGTGGAGCGTCTGTCTCTGTATCCTGAGCTCATCACCAGCTTCATCTACAGAGTCACTGGAGGACAGGTGAGTCGCTCCACTGACTCATCAGCTGCTGCTTCAAATTCATGCAAAACCGCTGATGCACGTTGCCTTCAGGGACAGTTTTTCATCAAGCAGTCTCTGCATTTCCCTCTAAAACAACTCTGTCTGGTAACGTTGTGTTATTATCTCATAGCGTGGTGAATGTGCAGGTCACAACTTGTCCACCAGAGCGTTGTGGAGTTGTTGGATTGTGTATTTGATGAGTTTGATGAGGGAAACCAAGAAATCCCATAATGAGCCTCCGTAGCGTAGCTCTGAGCAGCTCGCGGCTCTGCTCCACCGTTCTAAAAATAGCTTGCACCGACAATTAGCTATCGAATATTTTAGTAATCGAGTACTCTACTGAAAATTCCATCGATTAATCGAGTAATCGGATAAAACGTATTTTTGCTTGGTTAAAGAGCAATTATGAATACACAAGAGAAAATAACATATTTCACTCAATAATGAATGACCAATTGGTTTCCTTTTGTAGAATCAACTGTTTTTTATTTCTTAAATTCACAAGCAAGTATTTTCTGGTCTTGAAACATTACTAAAGAGGCGACTGCTGCTAACATAAATAAGAATAAATAAAACACAAATAAAAATAAATTAAATTAAATTACTTTCAAGATATCAAAAATAAATAAAATTAAATTACTTTCAAGATATCAAAAATGTTTTCTGTGGAGATGCTGCAACATGGAAGACGTGCTGCTGTGGTATGCAAGGGCCGTGTTACAACTAGAGTGCCTATAGAGAGACATTTTCTGTCTTTTTGTCGCCTTTTTCTCCCTCAGTCAAACACCCACGTCCGCCCCCCCGTTAAGGTTTCTACCTAATCAACGGTCTCACCGCAACAGATGGTTCACGTCATGATAACTTAAGTATTTTGGCCATTCAAACTTCCACAGTCCTTTTCTTTGTTTGATATTTCAAGAGACTTTGGTTAAGTAGCCTGATAGCTCCTAGGCAGGATTGTTCTGCTGTGTTGTCGCCACTCGCCACCGTCCCCCCGTCATCGCGGCCATCGCCTCGCCGCCGCCGCCGCCGCCCCCCTCCCCATCTCCGCCGTCATCCGCGGCGAACGGCCGCGCGGGGGGGGGGCGTGCACGGTTACGTTCATAGGTTACGTTACGGCGCACGTTGTGCCACATTGAAAGTCCGTGCGGCCGCTTGAACTACAATTAAATTAACGATTCCTCGAGGCAGAAAAAAATCCTCGGACCATTTTTTGTAATCGAGGTACTCGAATTACTCGAGGAATCGTTTCAGCCCTATAACGAACCTACTGCTATGACTATAGGGATTATGGCAATGGGCCAATTTGACAAAAATGTTGAACTCTTTCACAGTTTTTTGGGTGTGTAATTCATATCTTTGACTGCTGCAAACTTCTTAAAGGGATATTTCAACATTTTGGCAAATTCTCCCATCACCATAATCCCTATAGTTTTAGGAGTAGGTTCATTACCTGTAATTGTCAGTGCAAAATCTCTCCAAAATCAGGCAGGTTTCCAGGATGCCAAGTAGCCTATTCATTTTAATGTAACAATTGCCGATGAGAACGGGTGTCAAAAAGGGAAAAAGGAGGGGGAAAAAAAATCGATCACGGACTTTCATGATCGATTACCATGGCAACGAACGAAGCTTCGAAGCTTCAAATTTTTTGGGTCAGCCCTAGAGCAGCTCACGGCTCTGCTCCGCTGTTCTAAAAACAGCTTGCACCGACAATTAAAGGTAACGAACCTACTGCTATGACTATAGGGATTATGGCAATAGACACAGTCGGCAAGCAAGGAAACGTCACTTCCGGTTAGGGCCATACACACTCATGCAAAAAGGCGGCATTTTAAACCTTTGTCAAACGCTTGTTCGCCGTCCTGTCTTAGTTTTAATCACATGTATGTGCTGACAAAGAGCTATATATTAGAAAACTCATCACGATCTGGGTCGATTGCTGTCCGTACATCTTAAAATATAAAGTTTTCACAGCCATAGCCTACACCGAGTCAGCAGGGTCGGCAACCTTCACTTCCGGTCAGAGCGTTACACGTTTGGAGAAGATGAGCGAAGTTCCGATATAAAAGTTCAGGTTGTGGTTTTTGAATTTATTTGCGGTGCAAAATAATACACAATAACTCAGGCAGTGTCTACGAGTGTCTAGAGCCGGCCGGCGGCGACTAAGAGAGCGTCAGAGCCGTGGGGGAAGACAAATATGACTGACTGTGAAATACCTAATATTTTTAAATGTACGGACAACAATCGACCCAGATCGTGATGAGTTTCTAAAACTATAGCTCTCTGTCAGCATATACATGTGATTAAAACTAAGACAGGACGGCGAAAAAGCCTTTGACAAAGGTTTAAAATGCCGCGTTTTTGCATGAGTGTGTATGGGGGACACGGTTTGTTTTCCCCCACGGCCCTAACCGGAAGTGACGTTTCCTTGCTTGCCGACTGTGTCTATGGGCCAATTTGACAAAATGTTGAACTATCCCTTTAACTGTCCTGACCCAGACCCATTGGACCATCAGTGGATCAGATGGAGATATAAATCTGACAGTAATCAATAATCAGTAATCAGTGATAAAGTGTGTATTGCTCCTGCAGGAGGTGGTGGAGCCGATCTACTTCTACATGGGGGCGGTGTTCGGGCTGCAGGCCGTCTACGTCAGCGCTCTGTTCGTCTGCAGCTGGGTGATGAGCGGCACCTGGGTGTCGGGGCTGCTGGCCGCCGCCTGGTTCCTCATCAACAGGTGAGACACAGCACCTCCTTCCTGCTCCTCCCTGCTCCCTGCTCCTTCCTGCTCCTCACCTGGTCAGACAAGCTGCAGGTTTTATTTACTACTACTCCTCTCTCCTCTCCTCCTTTCTTCTCCTCCTCCTCTCCTCTCTGCTCTTCCTCTTCCTCTCTCCTCCTCCCTCCTCCTCCCTCTCCTCTCCTCCTCCTCCTCCTCTCTCCTCCCCCCTCTCCTTCTCCTCCTCTCTCCTCGTCCTCCTCCTTATTCTTTTTCTCTTCTCTTCTCCTCTCCTCAACTCCTCCTCTTCTTCTCCTCCTCCTCCTCATTCTCCTTCTCTCCTCCTCCTCCTCCTCTCTCCTCCCTCCTCTCCTCTCCTCCTCTCTCCTCTCCTCCTCCTCATTCTCCTCTCCTCTCCTCTCCTCTC